>NW_027507218.1:0-71567 GCF_052324685.1 Brachyhypopomus gauderio | reverse complement strand
ATGCATGTGTAACATTACAAACATGATAAAACAGCTTGTTATCACATCCAAACACTGTTTTCATTCAAAATATGAGTTTTCTTTTCATTTCTCAAAAGTTGCACTTTTGCCACAAGTTATGCTCAGAAACACTGTTTAGAGCGCTTACAGCGCCTGCAAACGCTGTTTTGAACGCCTTAATACAAGACTTACTACTTGTTTGGAAATGCATGTGTAACATTACAAACATGATAAAACAGCTTGTTATCACATCCAAACACTGTTTTAGAACAAAATATGAGTTTTCAGTTCATTCTTCAAAAGTTGCACTTTTGCTCCAAGTTATGCTCAGAAACACTGTTTAAAGCGCTTACAGCGCCAGCAAACGCTGTTTTGAACGCCTTAATGCAAGACTTACTACTTGTTAGGAAATGGATGTGTAACATTACAAACATGATAAAACAGCTTGTTATCACATCCAAACACTGTTTTCATTCAAAATATGAGTTTTCTTTTCATTCTTCAAAAGTTGCACTTTTGCCACAAGTTATGCTCAGAAACACTGTTTAGAGCTCTTACAACGCCAGCAAACGCTGTTTTGAACGCCTAATGCAAGACTTACTACTCGTTAGGAAATGCATGTGTAACATTACAAACATGATAAAACAGCTTGTTATCACATCCAAACACTGTTTTCATTCAAAATATGAGTTTTCAGTTTCATTCTTGAAAAGTTGCACTTTTGCCACAAGTTATGCTCAGAAACACTGTTTAGAGCTCTTACAACGCCAGCAAACGCTGTTTTGAACGCCTTAATGCAAGCCTTTACTACTCGTTAGGAAATGCATGTGTAACATTACAAACATGATAAAACAGCTTGTTATCACATCCAAACACTGTTTTGGAACAAAATATGAGTTTTCAGTTCATTCTTCAAAAGTTGCACTTTTGCTCCAAGTTATGCTCAGAAACACTGTTTAGAGCGCTTACAGCGCCCAGCAAACGCTGTTTTGAACGCCTTAATACAAGACTTACTACTTGTTTGGAAATGCATGTGTAACATTACAAACATGATAAAACAGCTTGTTATCACATCCAAACACTGTTTTCATTCAAAATATGAGTTTTCTTTTCATTCCTCAAAAGTTGCACTTTTGCCACAAGTTATGCTCAGAAACACTGTTTAGAGCGCTTACAGCGCCTGCAAACGCTGTTTTGAACGCCTTAATACAAGACTTACTACTTGTTTGGAAATGCATGTGTAACATTACAAACATGATAAAACAGCTTGTTATCCACATCCAAACACTGTTTTAGAACAAAATATGAGTTTTCAGTTCATTCTTCAAAAGTTGCACTTTTGCTCCAAGTTATGCTCAGAAACACTGTTTAAAGCGCTTACAGCGCCAGCAAACGCTGTTTGAACGCCTTAATGCAAGACTTACTACTTGTTAGAAAATGGATGTGTAACATTACAAACATGATAAAACAGCTTGTTATCACATCCAAACACTGTTTTCATTCAAAATATGAGTTTTCTTTTCATTCTTCAAAAGTTGCACTTTTGCCACAAGTTATGCTCAGAAACACTGTTTAGAGCTCTTACAACGCCAGCAAACGCTGTTTTGAACGCCTTAATGCAAGACTTACTACTCGTTAGGAAATGCATGTGTAACATTACAAACATGATAAAACAGCTTGTTATCACATCCAAACACTGTTTTCATTCAAAATATGAGTTTTCAGTTCATTCTTGAAAAGTTGCACTTTTGCCACAAGTTATGCTCAGAAACACTGTTTGGAGCTCTTACAACGCCAGCAAACGCTGTTTTGAACGCCTTAATGCAAGCCTTACTACTCGTTAGGAAATGCATGTGTAACATTACAAACATGATAAAACAGCTTGTTATCACATCCAAACACTGTTTTGGAACAAAATATGAGTTTTCAGTTCATTCTTCAAAGTTGCACTTTTGCCACAAGTTATGCTCAGAAACACTGTTTAGAGCTCTTACAACGCCAGCAAACGCTGTTTTGAACGCCTTAATGCAAGCCTTACCTACTTGTTAGGAAATGCATGTGTAACATTACAAACATGATAAAACAGCTTGTTATCACATCCAAACACTGTTTTGGAACAAAATATGAGTTTTCAGTTCATTCTTCAAAAAGTTGCACTTTTGCCACAAGTTATGCTCAGAAACACTGTTTAGAGCTCTTACAACGCCAGCAAACGCTGTTTTGAACGCCTTAATGCAAGCCTTACCTACTTGTTAGGAAATGGATGTGTAACATTACAAACATGATAAAACAGCTTGTTATCACATCCAAACACTGTTTTCATTCAAAATATGAGTTTTCTTTTCATTCTTGAAAAGTTGCACTTTTGCTCCAAGTTATGCTCAGAAACACTGTTTAGAGCGCTTACAGCGCCAGCAAACGCTGTTTTGAACGCCTTAATGCAAGACTTACTACTTGTTAGAAAATGGATGTGTAACATTACAAACATGATAAAACAGCTTGTTATCACATCCAAACACTGTTTTCATTCAAAATATGAGTTTTCTTTTCATTCTTCAAAAGTTGCACTTTTGCCACAAGTTATGCTCAGAAACACTGGTTTAGAGCTCTTACAACGCCAGCAAACCCTGTTTTGAACGCCTTAATGCAAGCCTTACTACTTGTTAGGAAATGCATGTGTAACATTACAAACATGATAAAACAGCTTGTTATCACATCCAAACACTGTTTTGGAACAAAATATGAGTTTTCAGTTCATTCTTCAAAAGTTGCACTTTTGCTCCAAGTTATGCTCAGAAACACTGTTTAGAGCGCTTACAGCGCCAGCAAACGCTGTTTTGAACGCCTTAATACAAGACTTACTACTTGTTTGGAAATGCATGTGTAACATTACAAACATGATAAAACAGCTTGTTATCACATCCAAACACTGTTTTCATTCAAAATATGAGTTTTCTTTTCATTCCTCAAAAGTTGCACTTTTGCCACAAGTTATGCTCAGAAAACACTGTTTAGAGCGCTTACAGCGCCTGCAAACGCTGTTTTGAACGCCTTAATGCAAGACTTACTACTTGTTTGGAAATGCATGTGTAACATTACAAACATGATAAAACAGCTTGTTATCACATCCAAACACTGTTTTAGAACAAAATATGAGTTTTCAGTTCATTCTTCAAAAGTTGCACTTTTGCTCCAAGTTATGCTCCTAGAAACACTGTTTAAAGCGCTTACAGCGCCAGCAAACGCTGTTGTGAACGCCTTAATGCAAGACTTACTACTTGTTAGGAAATGCATGTGTAACATTACAAACATGATAAAACAGCTTGTTATCACATCCAAACACTGTTTTCATTCAAAATATGAGTTTTCTTTTCATTCTTCAAAAGTTGCACTTTTGCCACAAGTTATGCTCAGAAACACTGTTTAGAGCTCTTACAACGCCAGCAAACGCTGTTTTGAACGCCTTAATGCAAGCCTTACCTACTTGTTAGGAAATGCATGTGTAACATTACAAACATGATAAAACAGCTTGTTATCACATCCAAACACTGTTTTAGAACAAAATATGAGTTTTCAGTTCATTCTTCAAAAGTTGCACTTTTGCTCCAAGTTATGCTCAGAAACACTGTTTTAGAGCGCTTACAGCGCCAGCAAACGCTGTTTTGAACGCCTTAATGCAAGACTTACTACTTGTTAGAAAATGGATGTGTAACATTACAAACATGATAAAACAGCTTGTTATCACATCCAAACACTGTTTTCATTCAAAATATGAGTTTCTTTTCATTCTTCAAAAGTTGCACTTTGCCACAAGTTATGCTCAGAAACACTGTTTAGAGCTCTTACCAACGCCAGCAAACGCTGTTTTGAACGCCTTAATGCAAGACTTACTACTTGTTAGAAAATGGATGTGTAACATTACAAACATGATAAAACAGCTTGTTATCACATCCAAACACTGTTTTCATTCAAAATATGAGTTTTCTTTTTCATTCTTCAAAAGTTGCACTTTTGCCACAAGTTATGCTCAGAAACACTGTTTAGAGCTCTTACAACGCCAGCAAACGCTGTTTTGAACGCCTTAATGCAAGACTTACTACTCGTTAGGAAATGCATGTGTAACATTACAAACATGATAAAACAGCTTGTTATCACATCCAAACACTGTTTTCATTCAAAATATGAGTTTTCAGTTCATTCTTGAAAAGTTGCACTTTTGCCACAAGTTATGCTCAGAAACACTGTTTAGAGCTCTTACAACGCCAGCAAACGCTGTTTTGAACGCCTTAATGCAAGCCTTACTACTCGTTAGGAAATGCATGTGTAACATTACAAACATGATAAAACAGCTTGTTATCACATCCAAACACTGTTTTGGAACAAAATATGAGTTTTCAGTTCATTCTTCAAAAGTTGCACTTTTGCTCCAAGTTATGCTCAGAAACACTGTTTAGAGCGCTTACAGCGCCAGCAAACGCTGTTTTGAACGCCTTAATACAAGACTTACTACTTGTTTGGAAATGCATGTGTAACATTACAAACATGATTAAAACAGCTTGTTATCACATCCAAACACTGTTTTCATTCAAAATATGAGTTTTCTTTTCATTCCTCAAAAGTTGCACTTTTGCCACAAGTTATGCTCAGAAACACTGTTTAGAGCGCTTACAGCGCCTGCAAACGCTGTTTTGAACGCCTTAATACAAGACTTACTACTTGTTTGGAAATGCATGTGTAACTTACAAACATGATAAAACAGCTTGTTATCACATCCAAACACTGTTTTAGAACAAAATATGAGTTTTCAGTTCATTCTTCAAAAGTTGCACTTTTGCTCCAAGTTATGCTCAGAAACACTGTTTAAAGCGCTTACAGCGCCAGCAAACGCTGTTTTGAACGCCTTAATGCAAGACTTACTACTTGTTAGAAAATGGATGTGTAACATTACAAACATGATAAAACAGCTTGTTATCACATCCAAACACTGTTTTCATTCAAAAATATGAGTTTTCTTTTCATTCTTCAAAAGTTGCACTTTTGCCACAAGTTATGCTCAGAAACACTGTTTAGAGCTCTTACAACGCCAGCAAACGCTGTTTTGAACGCCTTAATGCAAGACTTACTACTCGTTAGGAAATGCATGTGTAACATTACAAACATGATAAAACAGCTTGTTATCACATCCAAACACTGTTTTCATTCAAAATATGAGTTTTCAGTTCATTCTTGAAAAGTTGCACTTTTGCCACAAGTTATGCTCAGAAACACTGTTTAGAGCTCTTACAACGCCAGCAAACGCTGTTTTGAACGCCTTAATGCAAGCCTTACTACTCGTTAGGAAATGCATGTGTAACATTACAAACATGGATAAAACAGCTGTTATCACATCCAAACACTGTTTTGGAACAAAATATGAGTTTTCAGTTCATTCTTCAAAAGTTGCACTTTTGCCACAAGTTATGCTCAGAAACACTGTTTAGAGCTCTTACAACGCCAGCAAACGCTGTTGTTGAACGCCTTAATGCAAGCCTTACCTACTTGTTAGGAAATGCATGTGTAACATTACAAACATGATAAAACAGCTTGTTATCACATCCAAACACTGTTTTGGAACAAAATATGAGTTTTCAGTTCATTCTTCAAAAGTTGCACTTTTGCCACAAGTTATGCTCAGAAACACTGTTTAGAGCTCTTACAACGCCAGCAAACGCTGTTTTGAACGCCTTAATGCAAGCCTTACCTACTTGTTAGGAAATGGATGTGTAACATTACAAACATGATAAAACAGCTTGTTATCACATCCAAACACTGTTTTCATTCAAAATATGAGTTTTCTTTTCATTCTTGAAAAGTTGCACTTTTGCTCCAAGTTATGCTCAGAAACACTGTTTAGAGCGCTTACAGCGCCAGCAAACGCTGTTTTGAACGCCTTAATGCAAGACTTACTACTTGTTAGAAAATGGATGTGTAACATTACAAACATGATAAAACAGCTTGTTATCACATCCAAACACTGTTTTCATTCAAAATATGAGTTTTCTTTTCATTCTTCAAAAGTTGCACTTTTGCCACAAGTTATGCTCAGAAACACTGTTTAGAGCTCTTACAACGCCAGCAACCCTGTTTTGAACGCCTTAATGCAAGCCTTACTACTTGTTAGGAAATGCATGTGTAACATTACAACATGATAAAACAGCTTGTTATCACATCCAAACACTGTTTTGGAACAAAATATGAGTTTTCAGTTCATTCTTCAAAAGTTGCACTTTTGCTCCAAGTTATGCTCAGAAACACTGTTTAGAGCGCTTACAGCGCCAGCAAACGCTGTTTTGAACGCCTTAATACCAAGACTTACTACTTGTTTGGAAATGCATGTGTAACATTACAAACATGATAAAACAGCTTGTTATCACATCCAAACACTGTTTTCATTCAAAATATGAGTTTTCTTTTCATTCCTCAAAAGTTGCACTTTTGCCACAAGTTATGCTCAGAAACACTGTTTAGAGCGCTTACAGCGCCTGCAAACGCTGTTTTGAACGCCTTAATGCAAGACTTACTACTTGTTTGGAAATGCATGTGTAACATTACAAACATGATAAAACAGCTTGTTATCACATCCAAACACTGTTTTAGAACAAAATATGAGTTTTCAGTTCATTCTTCAAAAGTTGCACTTTTGCTCCAAGTTATGCTCAGAAACACTGTTTTAAAGCGCTTACAGCGCCAGCAAACGCTGTTTTGAACGCCTTAATGCAAGACTTACTACTTGTTAGGAAATGCATGTGTAACATTACAAACATGATAAAACAGCTTGTTATCACATCCCAAACACTGTTTTCATTCAAAATATGAGTTTTCTTTTCATTCTTCAAAAGTTGCACTTTTGCCACAAGTTATGCTCAGAAACACTGTTTAGAGCTCTTACAACGCCAGCAAACGCTGTTTTGAACGCCTAATGCAAGCCTTACCTACTTGTTAGGAAATGCATGTGTAACATTACAAACATGATAAAACAGCTTGTTATCACATCCAAACACTGTTTTCATTCAAAATATGAGTTTTCAGTTCATTCTTGAAAAGTTGCACTTTTGCCACAAGTTATGCTCAGAAACACTGTTTAGAGCTCTTACAACGCCAGCAAACGCTGTTTTGAACGCCTTAATGCAAGCCTTACCTACTTGTTAGGAAATGCATGTGTAACATTACAAACATGATTAAACAGCTTGTTATCACATCCAAACACTGTTTTGGAACAAAATATGAGTTTTCAGTTCATTCTTCAAAAGTTGCACTTTTGCCACAAGTTATGCTCAGAAACACTGTTTAGAGCTCTTACAACGCCAGCAAACGCTGTTTTGAACGCCTTAATGCAAGCCTTACCTACTTGTTAGGAAATGGATGTGTAACATTACAAACATGATAAAACAGCTTGTTATCACATCCAAACACTGTTTTCATTCAAATATGAGTTTTCTTTTCATTCTTGAAAAGTTGCACTTTTGCTCCAAGTTATGCTCAGAAACACTGTTTAGAGCGCTTACAGCGCCAGCAAACGCTGTTTTGAACGCCTTAATGCAAGACTTACTACTTGTTAGAAAATGGATGTGTAACATTACAAACATGATATAAACAGCTTGTTATCACATCCAAACACTGTTTTCATTCAAAATATGAGTTTTCTTTTCATTCTTCAAAAGTTGCACTTTGCCACAAGTTATGCTCAGAAACACTGTTTAGAGCTCTTACAACGCCAGCAAACCCTGTTTTGAACGCCTTAATGCAAGCCTTACTACTTGTTAGGAAATGCATGTGTAACATTACAAACATGATAAAACAGCTTGTTATCACATCCAAACACTGTTTTGGAACAAAATATGAGTTTTCAGTTCATTCTTCAAAAGTTGCACTTTTGCTCCAAGTTATGCTCAGAAACACTGTTTAGAGCGCTTACAGCGCCAGCAAACGCTGTTTTGAACGCCTTAATACAAGACTTACTACTTGTTTGGAAATGCATGTGTACATTACAAACATGATAAAACAGCTTGTTATCACATCCAAACACTGTTTTCATTCAAAATATGAGTTTTCTTTTCATTCCTCAAAGTTGCACTTTTGCCACAAGTTATGCTCAGAAACACTGTTTAGAGCGCTTACAGCGCCTGCAAACGCTGTTTTGAACGCCTTAATGCAAGACTTACTACTTGTTTGGAAATGCATGTGTAACATTACAAACATGATAAAACAGCTTGTTATCACATCCAAACACTGTTTTAGAACAAATATGAGTTTTCAGTTCATTCTTCAAAAGTTGCACTTTTGCTCCAAGTTATGCTCAGAAACACTGTTTTAAAGCGCTTACAGCGCCAGCAAACGCTGTTTTGAACGCCTTAATGCAAGACTTACTACTTGTTAGGAAATGGCATGTGTAACATTACAAACATGATAAAACAGCTTGTTATCACATCCAAACACTGTTTTCATTCAAATATGAGTTTTCTTTTCATTCTTCAAAAGTTGCACTTTTGGCCACAAGTTATGCTCAGAAACACTGTTTAGAGCTCTTACAACGCCAGCAAACGCTGTTTTGAACGCCTTAATGCAAGCCTTACCTACTTGTTAGGAAATGCATGTGTAACATTACAAACATGATAAAACAGCTTGTTATCACATCCAAACACTGTTTTAGAACCAAAAATGAGTTTTCAGTTCATTCTTCAAAAGTTGCACTTTTGCTCCAAGTTATGCTCAGAAACACTGTTTAGAGCCGCTTACAGCGCCAGCAAACGCTGTTTTGAACGCCTTAATGCAAGACTTACTACTTGTTAGAAATGGATGTGTAACATTACAAACATGATAAAACAGCTTGTTATCACATCCCAAACACTGTTTTCATTCAAAATATGAGTTTTCTTTTCATTCTTCAAAAGTTGCACTTTTGCCACAAGGTTATGCTCAGAAACACTGTTTAGAGCTCTTACAACGCCAGCAAACGCTGTTTTGAACGCCTTAATGCAAGACTTACTACTTGTTAGAAAATGGATGTGTAACATTACAACATGATAAAACAGCTTGTTATCACATCCAAACACTGTTTTCATTCAAAATATGAGTTTTCTTTTCATTCTTCAAAAGTTGCACTTTTGCCACAAGTTATGCTCAGAAACACTGTTTAGAGCTCTTACAACGCCAGCAAACGCTGTTTTGAACGCCTTAATGCAAGACTTACTACTCGTTAGGAAATGCATGTGTAACATTACAAACATGATAAAACAGCTTGTTATCACATCCAAACACTGTTTTCATTCAAATATGAGTTTTCAGTTCATTCTTGAAAAGTTGCACTTTTGCCACAAGTTATGCTCAGAAACACTGTTTAGAGCTCTTACAACGCCAGCAAACGCGTTTTGAACGCCTTAATGCAAGCCTTACTACTCGTTAGGAAATGCATGTGTAACATTACAAACATGATAAACAGCTTGTTATCACATCCAAACACTGTTTTGGAACAAAATATGAGTTTTCAGTTCATTCTTCAAAAGTTGCACTTTTGCCACAAGTTATGCTCAGAAACACTGTTTAGAGCTCTTACAACGCCAGCAAAAACGCTGTTTTGAACGCCTTAATGCAAGCCTTACCTACTTGTTAGGAAATGCATGTGTAACATTACAAACATGATAAAACAGCTTGTTAGTCACATCCAAACACTGTTTTGGAACAAAATATGAGTTTTCAGTTCATTCTTCAAAAGTTGCACTTTTGCCACAAGTTATGCTCAGAAACACTGTTTAGAGCTCTTACAACGCCAGCAAACGCTGTTTTGAACGCCTTAATGCAAGCCTTACCTACTTGTTAGGAAATGGATGTGTAACATTACAAACATGATAAAACAACTTGTTATCACATCCAAACACTGTTTTCATTCAAAATATGAGTTTTCTTTTCATTCTTGAAAAGTTGCACTTTTGCTCCAAGTTATGCTCAGAAACACTGTTTAGAGCGCTTACAGCGCCAGCAAACGCTGTTTTGAACGCCTTAATGCAAGACTTACTACTTGTTAGAAAATGGATGTGTAACATTACAAACATGATAAAAACAGCTTGTTATCACATCCAAACACTGTTTTCATTCAAAATATGAGTTTTCTTTTCATTCTTCAAAAGTTGCACTTTTGCCACAAGTTATGCTCAGAAACACTGTTTAGAGCTCTTACAACGCCAGCAAACGCTGTTTTGAACGCCTTAATGCAAGCCCTTATACTTGTTAGGAAATGCATGTGGTAACATTACAAACATGATAAAACAGCTTGTTATCACATCCAAACACTGTTTTGGAACAAAATATGAGTTTCAGTTCATTCTTCAAAAGTTGCACTTTTGCCACAAGTTATGCTCAGAAACACTGTTTAGAGCGCTTACAGCGCCTGCAAACGCTGTTTTGAACGCCTTAATACAAGACTTACTACTTGTTAGGAAATGCATGTGTAACATTACCAACATGATATAAACAGCTTGTTATCACATCCAAACACTGTTTTCATTCAAAATATGAGTTTTCTTTTCATTCTTCAAAAGTTGCACTTTTGCCACAAGTTATGCTCAGAAACACTGTTTTAGAGCTCTTACAACGCCAGCAAACGCTGTTTTGAACGCCTTAATGCAAGCCTTACTACTTGTTAGGAAATGCATGTGTAACATTACAAACATGATAAAACAGCTTGTTATCACATCCAAACACTGTTTTAGAACAAATATGAGTTTTCAGTTCATTCTTCAAAAGTTGCACTTTTGCTCCAAGTTATGCTCAGAAACACTGTTTAAAGCGCTTACAGCGCCAGCAAACGCTGTTTTGAACGCCTTAATGCAAGACTTACTACTTGTTAGGAAATGCATGTGTAACATTACAAACATGATAAAACAGCTTGTTATCACATCCAAACACTGTTTTCATTCAAAATATGAGTTTTCTTTTCATTCTTCAAAAGTTGCACTTTTGCCACAAGTTATGCTCAGAAACACTGTTTAGAGCTCTTACAACGCCAGCAAACGCTGTTTTGGAACGCCTTAATGCAAGCCCTTACCTACTTGTTAGGAAATGCATGTGTAACATTACAAACATGATAAAACAGCTTGTTATCACACCCCAAACACTGTTTTAGAACAAAATATGAGTTTTCAGTTCATTCTTCAAAAGTTGCACTTTTGCTCCAAGTTATGCTCAGAAACACTGTTTAGAGCGCTTACAGCGCCAGCAACGCTGTTTTGAACGCCTTAATGCAAGACTTACTACTTGTTAGAAAATGGATGTGTAACATTACAAACATGATAAAACAGCTTGTTATCACATCCAAACACTGTTTTCATTCAAAATATGAGTTTTCTTTTCATTCTTCAAAAGTTGCACTTTTGCCACAAGTTATGCTCAGAACACTGTTTAGAGCTCTTACAACGCCAGCAAACGCTGTTTTTGAACGCCTTAATGCAAGCCTTACTACTCGTTAGGAAATGCATGTGTAACATTACAAACATGATAAAACAGCTTGTTATCACATCCAAACACTGTTTTCATTCAAAATATGAGTTTTCAGTCATTCTTCAAAAGTTGCACTTTTGCCACAAGTTATGCTCAGAAACACTGTTTAGAGCTCTTACAACGCCAGCAAACGCTGTGTTTGAACGCCTTAATGCAAGCCTTACATACTTGTTAGGAAATGCATGTGTAACATTACAAACATGATAAAACAGCTTGTTATCACATCCAAACACTGTTTTAGAACAAAATATGAGTTTTCAGTTTCATTCTTTCAAAAGTTGCACTTTTGCTCCAAGTTATGCTCAGAAACACTGTTTAGAGCTCTTACAACGCCAGCAAACGCTGTTTTGAACGCCTTAATGCAAGCCTTACCTACTTGTTAGGAAATGCATGTGTAACATTACAAACATGATAAAACAGCTTGTTATCACATCCAAACACTGTTTTGGAACAAAATATGAGTTTTCAGTTCATTCTTCAAAAGTTGCACTTTTGCCACAAGTTATGCTCAGAAACACTGTTTAGAGCTCTTACAACGCCAGCAACGCTGTTTGAACGCCTTAATGCAAGCCTTACCTACTTGTTAGGAAATGCATGTGTAACATTACAAATATGATAAAACAGCTTGTTATCACATCCAAACACTGTTTTCATTCAAAATATGAGTTTTCTTTTCATTCCTCAAAAGTTGCACTTTTGCCACAAGTTATGCTCAGAAACACTGTTTAGAGCGCTTACAGCGCCTGCAAACGCTGTTTTGAACGCCTTAATACAAGACTTACTACTTGTTTGGAAATGCATGTGTAACATTACAAACATGATAAAACAGCTTGTTATCACATCCAAACACTGTTTTAGAACAAAATATGAGTTTTCAGTTCATTCTTCAAAAGTTGCACTTTTGCTCCAAGTTATGCTCAGAAACACTGTTTTAGAGCTCTTACAACGCCAGCAAATGCTGTTTTGAACGCCTTAATGCAAGCCTTACTACTCGTTAGGAATGCATGTGTAACATTACAAACATGATAAAAACAGCTTGTTATCACATCCAAACACTGTTTTGGAACAAAATATGAGGTTTCAGTTCATTCTTCAAAAGTTGCACTTTTGCCACAAGTTATGCTCAGAAACACTGTTTAGAGCTCTTACAAAGCCAGCAAACGCTGTTTTGAACGCCTTAATGCAAGCCTTACCTACTTGTTAGGAAATGCATGTGTAACATTACAAACATGATAAAACAGCTTGTTATCACATCCAAACACTGTTTTGGAACAAAATATGAGTTTTCAGTTCATTCTTCAAAAGTTGCACTTTTGCCACAAGTTATGCTCAGAAACACTGTTTAGAGCTCTTACAACGCCAGCAAATGCTGTTTTGAACGCCTTAATGCAAGCCTTACTACTCGTTAGGAAATGCATGTGTAACATTACAAACATGATAAAACAGCTTGTTATCACATCCAAACACTGTTTTGGAACAAAATATGAGTTTTCAGTTCATTCTTCAAAAGTTGCACTTTTGCCACAAGTTATGCTCAGAAACACTGTTTAGAGCTCTTACAAAGCCAGCAAACGCTGTTTTGAACGCCTTAATGCAAGGCCTTACCTACTTGTTAGGAAATGCATGTGTAACATTACAAACATGATAAAACAGCTTGTTATCACATCCAAACACTGTTTTGGAACAAAATATGAGTTTTCAGTTCATTCTTCAAAAGTTGCACTTTTGCCACAAGTTATGCTCAGAAACACTGTTTAGAGCTCTTACAACGCCAGCAAACGCTGTTTTGAACGCCTTAATGCAAGCCTTACCTACTTGTTAGGAAATGCATGTGTAACATTACAAACATGATAAAACAGCTTGTTATCACATCCAAACACTGTTTTAGAACAAAATATGAGTTTTCAGTTCATTCTTCAAAAGTTGCACTTTTGCTCCAAGTTATGCTCAGAAACACTGTTTAGAGCTCTTACAACGCCAGCAAACGCTGTTTTGAACGCCTTAATGCAAGCCTTACCTACTTGTTAGGAAATGGATGTGTAACATTACAAACATGATAAAACAGCTTGTTATCACATCCAAACACTGTTTTCATTCAAAATATGAGTTTTCTTTTCATTCTTGAAAAGTTGCACTTTTGCTCCAAGTTATGCTCAGAAACACTGTTTAGAGCGCTTACAGCGCCAGCAAACGCTGTTTTGAACGCCTTAATGCAAGACTTACTACTTGTTAGAAAATGGATGTGTAACACTACAAACATGATAAAACAGCTTGTTATCACATCCAAACACTGTTTTCATTCAAAATATGAGTTTTCTTTTCATTCTTCAAAAGTTGCACTTTTGCCACAAGTTATGCTCAGAAACACTGTTTAGAGCTCTTACAACGCCAGCAAACGCTGTTTTGAACGCCTTAATGCAAGCCTTACTACTTGTTAGGAAATGCATGTGTAACATTACAAACATGATAAAACAGCTTGTTATCACATCCAAACACTGTTTTGGAACAAAATATGAGTTTTCAGTTCATTCTTCAAAAGTTGCACTTTTGCTCCAAGTTATGCTCAGAAACACTGTTTAGAGCGCTTACAGCGCCAGCAAACGCTGTTTTGAACGCCTTAATACAAGACTTACTACTTGTTTGGAAATGCATGTGTAACATTACAAACATGATAAAACAGCTTGTTATCACATCCAAACACTGTTTTCATTCAAAATATGAGTTTTCTTTTCATTCCTCAAAAGTTGCACTTTTGCCACAAGTTATGCTCAGAAACACTGTTTAGAGCGCTTACAGCGCCTGCAAACGCTGTTTTGAACGCCTTAATACAAGACTTACTACTTGTTTGGAAATGCATGTGTAACATTACAAACATGATAAAACAGCTTGTTATCACATCCAAACACTGTTTTAGAACAAAATATGAGTTTTCAGTTCATTCTTCAAAAGTTGCACTTTTGCTCCAAGTTATGCTCAGAAACACTGTTTAAAGCGCTTACAGCGCCAGCAAACGCTGTTTTGAACGCCTTAATGCAAGACTTACTACTTGTTAGAAAATGGATGTGTAACATTACAAACATGATAAAACAGCTTGTTATCACATCCAAACACTGTTTTCATTCAAAATATGAGTTTTCTTTTCATTCTTCAAAAGTTGCACTTTTGCCACAAGTTATGCTCAGAAACACTGTTTAGAGCTCTTACAACGCCAGCAAACGCTGTTTTGAACGCCTTAATGCAAGCCTTACCTACTTGTTAGGAAATGCATGTGTAACATTACAAACATGATAAAACAGCTTGTTATCACATCCAAACACTGTTTTAGAACAAAATATGAGTTTTCAGTTCATTCTTCAAAAGTTGCACTTTTGCTCCAAGTTATGCTCAGAAACACTGTTTAGAGCGCTTACAGCGCCAGCAAACGCTGTTTTGAACGCCTTAATGCAAGACTTACTACTTGTTAGGAAATGCATGTGTAACATTACAAACATGATAAAACAGCTTGTTATCACATCCAAACACTGTTTTCATTCAAAATATGAGTTTTCTTTTCATTCTTCAAAAGTTGCACTTTTGCCACAAGTTATGCTCAGAAACACTGTTTAGAGCTCTTACAACGCCAGCAAACGCTGTTTTGAACGCCTTAATGCAAGCCTTACCTACTTGTTAGGAAATGCATGTGTAACATTACAAACATGATAAAACAGCTTGTTATCACATCCAAACACTGTTTTAGAACAAAATATGAGTTTTCAGTTCATTCTTCAAAAGTTGCACTTTTGCTCCAAGTTATGCTCAGAAACACTGTTTAGAGCGCTTACAGCGCCAGCAAACGCTGTTTTGAACGCCTTAATGCAAGACTTACTACTTGTTAGAAAATGGATGTGTAACATTACAAACATGATAAAACAGCTTGTTATCACATCCAAACACTGTTTTCATTCAAAATATGAGTTTTCTTTTCATTCTTCAAAAGTTGCACTTTTGCCACAAGTTATGCTCAGAAACACTGTTTAGAGCTCTTACAACGCCAGCAAACGCTGTTTTGAACGCCTTAATGCAAGCCTTACTACTCGTTAGGAAATGCATGTGTAACATTACAAACATGATAAAACAGCTTGTTATCACATCCAAACACTGTTTTCATTCAAAATATGAGTTTTCAGTTCATTCTTCAAAAGTTGCACTTTTGCCACAAGTTATGCTCAGAAACACTGTTTAGAGCTCTTACAACGCCAGCAAACGCTGTTTTGAACGCCTTAATGCAAGCCTTACATACTTGTTAGGAAATGCATGTGTAACATTACAAACATGATAAAACAGCTTGTTATCACATCCAAACACTGTTTTAGAACAAAATATGAGTTTTCAGTTCATTCTTCAAAAGTTGCACTTTTGCTCCAAGTTATGCTCAGAAACACTGTTTAGAGCTCTTACAACGCCAGCAAACGCTGTTTTGAACGCCTTAATGCAAGCCTTACCTACTTGTTAGGAAATGCATGTGTAACATTACAAACATGATAAAACAGCTTGTTATCACATCCAAACACTGTTTTGGAACAAAATATGAGTTTTCAGTTCATTCTTCAAAAGTTGCACTTTTGCCACAAGTTATGCTCAGAAACACTGTTTAGAGCTCTTACAACGCCAGCAAACGCTGTTTTGAACGCCTTAATGCAAGCCTTACCTACTTGTTAGGAAATGCATGTGTAACATTACAAATATGATAAAACAGCTTGTTATCACATCCAAACACTGTTTTCATTCAAAATATGAGTTTTCTTTTCATTCCTCAAAAGTTGCACTTTTGCCACAAGTTATGCTCAGAAACACTGTTTAGAGCGCTTACAGCGCCTGCAAACGCTGTTTTGAACGCCTTAATACAAGACTTACTACTTGTTTGGAAATGCATGTGTAACATTACAAACATGATAAAACAGCTTGTTATCACATCCAAACACTGTTTTAGAACAAAATATGAGTTTTCAGTTCATTCTTCAAAAGTTGCACTTTTGCTCCAAGTTATGCTCAGAAACACTGTTTAGAGCTCTTACAACGCCAGCAAATGCTGTTTTGAACGCCTTAATGCAAGCCTTACTACTCGTTAGGAAATGCATGTGTAACATTACAAACATGATAAAACAGCTTGTTATCACATCCAAACACTGTTTTGGAACAAAATATGAGTTTTCAGTTCATTCTTCAAAAGTTGCACTTTTGCCACAAGTTATGCTCAGAAACACTGTTTAGAGATCTTACAAAGCCAGCAAACGCTGTTTTGAACGCCTTAATGCAAGCCTTACCTACTTGTTAGGAAATGCATGTGTAACATTACAAACATGATAAAACAGCTTGTTATCACATCCAAACACTGTTTTGGAACAAAATATGAGTTTTCAGTTCATTCTTCAAAAGTTGCACTTTTGCCACAAGTTATGCTCAGAAACACTGTTTAGAGCTCTTACAACGCCAGCAAATGCTGTTTTGAACGCCTTAATGCAAGCCTTACTACTCGTTAGGAAATGCATGTGTAACATTACAAACATGATAAAACAGCTTGTTATCACATCCAAACACTGTTTTGGAACAAAATATGAGTTTTCAGTTCATTCTTCAAAAGTTGCACTTTTGCCACAAGTTATGCTCAGAAACACTGTTTAGAGCTCTTACAAAGCCAGCAAACGCTGTTTTGAACGCCTTAATGCAAGCCTTACCTACTTGTTAGGAAATGCATGTGTAACATTACAAACATGATAAAACAGCTTGTTATCACATCCAAACACTGTTTTGGAACAAAATATGAGTTTTCAGTTCATTCTTCAAAAGTTGCACTTTTGCCACAAGTTATGCTCAGAAACACTGTTTAGAGCTCTTACAACGCCAGCAAACGCTGTTTTGAACGCCTTAATGCAAGCCTTACCTACTTGTTAGGAAATGCATGTGTAACATTACAAACATGATAAAACAGCTTGTTATCACATCCAAACACTGTTTTAGAACAAAATATGAGTTTTCAGTTCATTCTTCAAAAGTTGCACTTTTGCTCCAAGTTATGCTCAGAAACACTGTTTAGAGCTCTTACAACGCCAGCAAACGCTGTTTTGAACGCCTTAATGCAAGCCTTACCTACTTGTTAGGAAATGGATGTGTAACATTACAAACATGATAAAACAGCTTGTTATCACATCCAAACACTGTTTTCATTCAAAATATGAGTTTTCTTTTCATTCTTGAAAAGTTGCACTTTTGCTCCAAGTTATGCTCAGAAACACTGTTTAGAGCGCTTACAGCGCCAGCAAACGCTGTTTTGAACGCCTTAATGCAAGACTTACTACTTGTTAGAAAATGGATGTGTAACATTACAAACATGATAAAACAGCTTGTTATCACATCCAAACACTGTTTTCATTCAAAATATGAGTTTTCTTTTCATTCTTCAAAAGTTGCACTTTTGCCACAAGTTATGCTCAGAAACACTGTTTAGAGCTCTTACAACGCCAGCAAACGCTGTTTTGAACGCCTTAATGCAAGCCTTACTACTTGTTAGGAAATGCATGTGTAACATTACAAACATGATAAAACAGCTTGTTATCACATCCAAACACTGTTTTGGAACAAAATATGAGTTTTCAGTTCATTCTTCAAAAGTTGCACTTTTGCTCCAAGTTATGCTCAGAAACACTGTTTAGAGCGCTTACAGCGCCAGCAAACGCTGTTTTGAACGCCTTAATACAAGACTTACTACTTGTTTGGAAATGCATGTGTAACATTACAAACATGATAAAACAGCTTGTTATCACATCCAAACACTGTTTTCATTCAAAATATGAGTTTTCTTTTCATTCCTCAAAAGTTGCACTTTTGCCACAAGTTATGCTCAGAAACACTGTTTAGAGCGCTTACAGCGCCTGCAAACGCTGTTTTGAACGCCTTAATACAAGACTTACTACTTGTTTGGAAATGCATGTGTAACATTACAAACATGATAAAACAGCTTGTTATCACATCCAAACACTGTTTTAGAACAAAATATGAGTTTTCAGTTCATTCTTCAAAAGTTGCACTTTTGCTCCAAGTTATGCTCAGAAACACTGTTTAAAGCGCTTACAGCGCCAGCAAACGCTGTTTTGAACGCCTTAATGCAAGACTTACTACTTGTTAGAAAATGGATGTGTAACATTACAAACATGATAAAACAGCTTGTTATCACATCCAAACACTGTTTTCATTCAAAATATGAGTTTTCTTTTCATTCTTCAAAAGTTGCACTTTTGCCACAAGTTATGCTCAGAAACACTGTTTAGAGCTCTTACAACGCCAGCAAATGCTGTTTTGAACGCCTTAATGCAAGACTTACTACTCGTTAGGAAATGCATGTGTAACATTACAAACATGATAAAACAGCTTGTTATCACATCCAAACACTGTTTTCATTCAAAATATGAGTTTTCAGTTCATTCTTGAAAAGTTGCACTTTTGCCACAAGTTATGCTCAGAAACACTGTTTAGAGCTCTTACAACGCCAGCAAACGCTGTTTTGAACGCCTTAATGCAAGCCTTACTACTCGTTAGGAAATGCATGTGTAACATTACAAACATGATAAAACAGCTTGTTATCACATCCAAACACTGTTTTGGAACAAAATATGAGTTTTCAGTTCATTCTTCAAAAGTTGCACTTTTGCCACAAGTTATGCTCAGAAACACTGTTTAGAGCTCTTACAACGCCAGCAAACGCTGTTTTGAACGCCTTAATGCAAGCCTTACCTACTTGTTAGGAAATGCATGTGTAACATTACAAACATGATAAAACAGCTTGTTATCACATCCAAACACTGTTTTGGAACAAAATATGAGTTTTCAGTTCATTCTTCAAAAGTTGCACTTTTGCCACAAGTTATGCTCAGAAACACTGTTTAGAGCTCTTACAACGCCAGCAAACGCTGTTTTGAACGCCTTAATGCAAGCCTTACCTACTTGTTAGGAAATGGATGTGTAACATTACAAACATGATAAAACAGCTTATCACATCCAAACACTGTTTTCATTCAAAATATGAGTTTTCTTTTCATTCTTGAAAAGTTGCACTTTTGCTCCAAGTTATGCTCAGAAACACTGTTTAGAGCGCTTACAGCGCCAGCAAACGCTGTTTTGAACGCCTTAATGCAAGACTTACTACTTGTTAGAAAATGGATGTGTAACATTACAAACATGATAAAACAGCTTGTTATCACATCCAAACACTGTTTTCATTCAAAATATGAGTTTTCTTTTCATTCTTCAAAAGTTGCACTTTTGCCACAAGTTATGCTCAGAAACACTGTTTAGAGCTCTTACAACGCCAGCAAACCCTGTTTTGAACGCCTTAATGCAAGCCTTACTACTTGTTAGGAAATGCATGTGTAACATTACAAACATGATAAAACAGCTTGTTATCACATCCAAACACTGTTTTCATTCAAAATATGAGTTTTCTTTTCATTCCTCAAAAGTTGCACTTTTGCCACAAGTTATGCTCAGAAACACTGTTTAGAGCGCTTACAGCGCCTGCAAACGCTGTTTTGAACGCCTTAATACAAGACTTACTACTTGTTTGGAAATGCATGTGTAACATTACAAACATGATAAAACAGCTTGTTATCACATCCAAACACTGTTTTCATTCAAAATATGAGTTTTCTTTTCATTCTTCAAAAGTTGCACTTTTGCCACAAGTTATGCTCAGAAACACTGTTTAGAGCTCTTACAAAGCCAGCAAACGCTGTTTTGAACGCCTTAATGCAAGCCTTACCTACTTGTTAGGAAATGCATGTGTAACATTACAAACATGATAAAACAGCTTGTTATCACATCCAAACACTGTTTTGGAACAAAATATGAGTTTTCAGTTCATTCTTCAAAAGTTGCACTTTTGCCACAAGTTATGCTCAGAAACACTGTTTAGAGCTCTTACAATGCCAGCAAACGCTGTTTTGAACGCCTTAATGCAAGCCTTACCTACTTGTTAGGAAATGCATGTGTAACATTACAAACATGATAAAACAGCTTGTTATCACATCCAAACACTGTTTTAGAACAAAATATGAGTTTTCAGTTCATTCTTCAAAAGTTGCACTTTTGCTCCAAGTTATGCTCAGAAACACTGTTTAGAGCTCTTACAACGCCAGCAAACGCTGTTTTGAACGCCTTAATGCAAGCCTTACCTACTTGTTAGGAAATGGATGTGTAACATTACAAACATGATAAAACAGCTTGTTATCACATCCAAACACTGTTTTCATTCAAAATATGAGTTTTCTTTTCATTCTTGAAAAGTTGCACTTTTGCTCCAAGTTATGCTCAGAAACACTGTTTAGAGCGCTTACAGCGCCAGCAAACGCTGTTTTGAACGCCTTAATGCAAGACTTACTACTTGTTAGAAAATGGATGTGTAACATTACAAACATGATAAAACAGCTTGTTATCACATCCAAACACTGTTTTCATTCAAAATATGAGTTTTCAGTTCATTCTTGAAAAGTTGCACTTTTGCCACAAGTTATGCTCAGAAACACTGTTTAGAGCTCTTACAACGCCAGCAAACGCTGTTTTGAACGCCTTAATGCAAGCCTTACTACTCGTTAGGAAATGCATGTGTAACATTACAAACATGATAAAACAGCTTGTTATCACATCCAAACACTGTTTTGGAACAAAATATGAGTTTTCAGTTCATTCTTCAAAAGTTGCACTTTTGCCACAAGTTATGCTCAGAAACACTGTTTAGAGCTCTTACAACGCCAGCAAACACTGTTTTGAACGCCTTAATGCAAGCCTTACCTACTTGTTAGGAAATGCATGTGTAACATTACAAACATGATAAAACAGCTTGTTATCACATCCAAACACTGTTTTGGAACAAAATATGAGTTTTCAGTTCATTCTTCAAAAGTTGCACTTTTGCCACAAGTTATGCTCAGAAACACTGTTTAGAGCTCTTACAACGCCAGCAAACGCTGTTTTGAACGCCTTAATGCAAGCCTTACCTACTTGTTAGGAAATGGATGTGTAACATTACAAACATGATAAAACAGCTTGTTATCACATCCAAACACTGTTTTCATTCAAAATATGAGTTTTCTTTTCATTCTTGAAAAGTTGCACTTTTGCTCCAAGTTATGCTCAGAAACACTGTTTAGAGCGCTTACAGCGCCAGCAAACGCTGTTTTGAACGCCTTAATGCAAGCCTTACCTACTTGTTAGGAAATGCATGTGGAACATTACAAACATAATAAAACAGCTTGTTATCACATCCAAACACTGTTTTCATTCAAAATATGAGTTTTCTTTTCATTCTTGAAAAGTTGCACTTTTGCTACAAGTTATGCTCAGAAACACTGTTTAGAGCGCTTACAGCGCCAGCAAACGCTGTTTTGAACGCCTTAATGCAAGACTTACTACTTGTTAGAAAATGGATGTGTAACACTACAAACATGATAAAACAGCTTGTTATCACATCCAAACACTGTTTTCATTCAAAATATGAGTTTTCTTTTCATTCTTGAAAAGTTGCACTTTTGCTCCAAGTTATGCTCAGAAACACTGTTTAGAGCTCTTACAACGCCAGCAAATGCTGTTTTGAACGCCTTAATGCAAGCCTTACTACTCGTTAGGAAATGCATGTGTAACATTACAAACATGATAAAACAGCTTGTTATCACATCCAAACACTGTTTTGGAACAAAATATGAGTTTTCAGTTCATTCTTCAAAAGTTGCACTTTTGCCACAAGTTATGCTCAGAAACACTGTTTAGAGCTCTTACAAAGCCAGCAAACGCTGTTTTGAACGCCTTAATGCAAGCCTTACCTACTTGTTAGGAAATGCATGTGTAACATTACAAACATGATAAAACAGCTTATCACATCCAAACACTGTTTTGGAACAAAATATGAGTTTTCAGTTCATTCTTCAAAAGTTGCACTTTTGCCACAAGTTATGCTCAGAAACACTGTTTAGAGCTCTTACAACGCCAGCAAACGCTGTTTTGAACGCCTTAATGCAAGCCTTACCTACTTGTTAGGAAATGCATGTGTAACATTACAAACATGATAAAACAGCTTGTTATCACATCCAAACACTGTTTTAGAACAAAATATGAGTTTTCAGTTCATTCTTCAAAAGTTGCACTTTTGCTCCAAGTTATGCTCAGAAACACTGTTTAGAGCTCTTACAACGCCAGCAAACGCTGTTTTGAACGCCTTAATGCAAGCCTTACCTACTTGTTAGGAAATGGATGTGTAACATTACAAACATGATAAAACAGCTTATCACATCCAAACACTGTTTTCATTCAAAATATGAGTTTTCTTTTCATTCTTGAAAAGTTGCACTTTTGCTCCAAGTTATGCTCAGAAACACTGTTTAGAGCGCTTACAGCGCCAGCAAACGCTGTTTTGAACGCCTTAATGCAAGACTTACTACTTGTTAGAAAATGGATGTGTAACATTACAAACATGATAAAACAGCTTGTTATCACATCCAAACACTGTTTTCATTCAAAATATGAGTTTTCTTTTCATTCTTCAAAAGTTGCACTTTTGCCACAAGTTATGCTCAGAAACACTGTTTAGAGCTCTTACAACGCCAGCAAACGCTGTTTTGAACGCCTTAATGCAAGCCTTACTACTTGTTAGGAAATGCATGTGTAACATTACAAACATGATAAAACAGCTTGTTATCACATCCAAACACTGTTTTGGAACAAAATATGAGTTTTCAGTTCATTCTTCAAAAGTTGCACTTTTGCTCCAAGTTATGCTCAGAAACACTGTTTAGAGCGCTTACAGCGCCAGCAAACGCTGTTTTGAACGCCTTAATACAAGACTTACTACTTGTTTGGAAATGCATGTGTAACATTACAAACATGATAAAACAGCTTGTTATCACATCCAAACACTGTTTTCATTCAAATATGAGTTTTCTTTTCATTCCTCAAAAGTTGCACTTTTGCCACAAGTTATGCTCAGAAACACTGTTTAGAGCGCTTACAGCGCCTGCAAACGCTGTTTTGAACGCCTTAATACAAGACTTACTACTTGTTTGGAAATGCATGTGTAACATTACAAACATGATAAAACAGCTTGTTATCACATCCAAACACTGTTTTAGAACAAAATATGAGTTTTCAGTTTATTCTTCAAAAGTTGCACTTTTGCTCCAAGTTATGCTCAGAAACACTGTTTAAAGCGCTTACAGCGCCAGCAAACGCTGTTTTGAACGCCTTAATGCAAGACTTACTACTTGTTAGAAAATGGATGTGTAACATTACAAACATGATAAAACAGCTTGTTATCACATCCAAACACTGTTTTCATTCAAAATATGAGTTTTCTTTTCATTCTTCAAAGTTGCACTTTTGCCACAAGTTATGCTCAGAAACACTGTTTAGAGCTCTTACAACGCCAGCAAACGCTGTTTTGAACGCCTTAATGCAAGACTTACTACTCGTTAGGAAATGCATGTGTAACATTACAAACATGATAAAACAGCTTGTTATCACATCCAAACACTGTTTTCATTCAAAATATGAGTTTTCAGTTCATTCTTGAAAAGTTGCACTTTTGCCACAAGTTATGCTCAGAAACACTGTTTAGAGCTCTTACAACGCCAGCAAACGCTGTTTTGAACGCCTTAATGCAAGCCTTACTACTCGTTAGGAAATGCATGTGTAACATTACAAACATGATAAAACAGCTTGTTATCACATCCAAACACTGTTTTGGAACAAAATATGAGTTTTCAGTTCATTCTTCAAAAGTTGCACTTTTGCTCCAAGTTATGCTCAGAAACACTGTTTAGAGCGCTTACAGCGCCAGCAAACGCTGTTTTGAACGCCTTAATACAAGACTTACTACTTGTTTGGAAATGCATGTGTAACATTACAAACATGATAAAACAGCTTGTTATCACATCCAAACACTGTTTTCATTCAAAATATGAGTTTTCTTTTCATTCCTCAAAAGTTGCACTTTTGCCACAAGTTATGCTCAGAAACACTGTTTAGAGCGCTTACAGCGCCTGCAAACGCTGTTTTGAACGCCTTAATACAAGACTTACTACTTGTTTGGAAATGCATGTGTAACATTACAAACATGATAAAACAGCTTGTTATCACATCCAAACACTGTTTTAGAACAAAATATGAGTTTTCAGTTCATTCTTCAAAAGTTGCACTTTTGCTCCAAGTTATGCTCAGAAACACTGTTTAAAGCGCTTACAGCGCCAGCAAACGCTGTTTTGAACGCCTTAATGCAAGACTTACTACTTGTTAGAAAATGGATGTGTAACATTACAAACATGATAAAACAGCTTGTTATCACATCCAAACACTGTTTTCATTCAAAATATGAGTTTTCTTTTCATTCTTCAAAAGTTGCACTTTTGCCACAAGTTATGCTCAGAAACACTGTTTAGAGCTCTTACAACGCCAGCAAACGCTGTTTTGAACGCCTTAATGCAAGACTTACTACTCGTTAGGAAATGCATGTGTAACATTACAAACATGATAAAACAGCTTGTTATCACATCCAAACACTGTTTTCATTCAAAATATGAGTTTTCAGTTCATTCTTGAAAAGTTGCACTTTTGCCACAAGTTATGCTCAGAAACACTGTTTAGAGCTCTTACAACGCCAGCAAACGCTGTTTTGAACGCCTTAATGCAAGCCTTACTACTCGTTAGGAAATGCATGTGTAACATTACAAACATGATAAAACAGCTTGTTATCACATCCAAACACTGTTTTGGAACAAAATATGAGTTTTCAGTTCATTCTTCAAAAGTTGCACTTTTGCCACAAGTTATGCTCAGAAACACTGTTTAGAGCTCTTACAACGCCAGCAAACGCTGTTTTGAACGCCTTAATGCAAGCCTTACCTACTTGTTAGGAAATGCATGTGTAACATTACAAACATGATAAAACAGCTTGTTATCACATCCAAACACTGTTTTGGAACAAAATATGAGTTTTCAGTTCATTCTTCAAAAGTTGCACTTTTGCCACAAGTTATGCTCAGAAACACTGTTTAGAGCTCTTACAACGCCAGCAAACGCTGTTTTGAACGCCTTAATGCAAGCCTTACCTACTTGTTAGGAAATGGATGTGTAACATTACAAACATGATAAAACAGCTTATCACATCCAAACACTGTTTTCATTCAAAATATGAGTTTTCTTTTCATTCTTGAAAAGTTGCACTTTTGCTCCAAGTTATGCTCAGAAACACTGTTTAGAGCGCTTACAGCGCCAGCAAACGCTGTTTTGAACGCCTTAATGCAAGACTTACTACTTGTTAGAAAATGGATGTGTAACATTACAAACATGATAAAACAGCTTGTTATCACATCCAAACACTGTTTTCATTCAAAATATGAGTTTTCTTTTCATTCTTCAAAAGTTGCACTTTTGCCACAAGTTATGCTCAGAAACACTGTTTAGAGCTCTTACAACGCCAGCAAACCCTGTTTTGAACGCCTTAATGCAAGCCTTACTACTTGTTAGGAAATGCATGTGTAACATTACAAACATGATAAAACAGCTTGTTATCACATCCAAACACTGTTTTCATTCAAAATATGAGTTTTCTTTTCATTCCTCAAAAGTTGCACTTTTGCCACAAGTTATGCTCAGAAACACTGTTTAGAGCGCTTACAGCGCCTGCAAACGCTGTTTTGAACGCCTTAATACAAGACTTACTACTTGTTTGGAAATGCATGTGTAACATTACAAACATGATAAAACAGCTTGTTATCACATCCAAACACTGTTTTAGAACAAAATATGAGTTTTCAGTTCATTCTTCAAAAGTTGCACTTTTGCTCCAAGTTATGCTCAGAAACACTGTTTAAAGCGCTTACAGCGCCAGCAAACGCTGTTTTGAACGCCTTAATGCAAGACTTACTACTTGTTAGGAAATGCATGTGTAACATTACAAACATGATAAAACAGCTTGTTATCACATCCAAACACTGTTTTCATTCAAAATATGAGTTTTCTTTTCATTCTTCAAAAGTTGCACTTTTGCCACAAGTTATGCTCAGAAACACTGTTTAGAGCTCTTACAACGCCAGCAAACGCTGTTTTGAACGCCTTAATGCAAGCCTTACCTACTTGTTAGGAAATGCATGTGTAACATTACAAACATGATAAAACAGCTTGTTATCACATCCAAACACTGTTTTAGAACAAAATATGAGTTTTCAGTTCATTCTTCAAAAGTTGCACTTTTGCTCCAAGTTATGCTCAGAAACACTGTTTAGAGCGCTTACAGCGCCAGCAAACGCTGTTTTGAACGCCTTAATGCAAGACTTACTACTTGTTAGAAAATGGATGTGTAACATTACAAACATGATAAAACAGCTTGTTATCACATCCAAACACTGTTTTCATTCAAAATATGAGTTTTCTTTTCATTCTTCAAAAGTTGCACTTTTGCCACAAGTTATGCTCAGAAACACTGTTTAGAGCTCTTACAACGCCAGCAAACGCTGTTTTGAACGCCTTAATGCAAGACTTACTACTTGTTAGAAAATGGATGTGTAACATTACAAACATGATAAAACAGCTTGTTATCACATCCAAACACTGTTTTCATTCAAAATATGAGTTTTCTTTTCATTCTTCAAAAGTTGCACTTTTGCCACAAGTTATGCTCAGAAACACTGTTTAGAGCTCTTACAACGCCAGCAAACGCTGTTTTGAACGCCTTAATGCAAGACTTACTACTCGTTAGGAAATGCATGTGTAACATTACAAACATGATAAAACAGCTTGTTATCACATCCAAACACTGTTTTCATTCAAAATATGAGTTTTCAGTTCATTCTTGAAAAGTTGCACTTTTGCCACAAGTTATGCTCAGAAACACTGTTTAGAGCTCTTACAACGCCAGCAAACGCTGTTTTGAACGCCTTAATGCAAGCCTTACTACTCGTTAGGAAATGCATGTGTAACATTACAAACATGATAAAACAGCTTGTTATCACATCCAAACACTGTTTTGGAACAAAATATGAGTTTTCAGTTCATTCTTCAAAAGTTGCACTTTTGCCACAAGTTATGCTCAGAAACACTGTTTAGAGCTCTTACAACGCCAGCAAACGCTGTTTTGAACGCCTTAATGCAAGCCTTACCTACTTGTTAGGAAATGCATGTGTAACATTACAAACATGATAAAACAGCTTGTTATCACATCCAAACACTGTTTTGGAACAAAATATGAGTTTTCAGTTCATTCTTCAAAAGTTGCACTTTTGCCACAAGTTATGCTCAGAAACACTGTTTAGAGCTCTTACAACGCCAGCAAACGCTGTTTTGAACGCCTTAATGCAAGCCTTACCTACTTGTTAGGAAATGGATGTGTAACATTACAAACATGATAAAACAACTTGTTATCACATCCAAACACTGTTTTCATTCAAAATATGAGTTTTCTTTTCATTCTTGAAAAGTTGCACTTTTGCTCCAAGTTATGCTCAGAAACACTGTTTAGAGCGCTTACAGCGCCAGCAAACGCTGTTTTGAACGCCTTAATGCAAGACTTACTACTTGTTAGAAAATGGATGTGTAACATTACAAACATGATAAAACAGCTTGTTATCACATCCAAACACTGTTTTCATTCAAAATATGAGTTTTCTTTTCATTCTTCAAAAGTTGCACTTTTGCCACAAGTTATGCTCAGAAACACTGTTTAGAGCTCTTACAACGCCAGCAAACGCTGTTTTGAACGCCTTAATGCAAGCCTTACTACTTGTTAGGAAATGCATGTGTAACATTACAAACATGATAAAACAGCTTGTTATCACATCCAAACACTGTTTTGGAACAAAATATGAGTTTTCAGTTCATTCTTCAAAAGTTGCACTTTTGCCACAAGTTATGCTCAGAAACACTGTTTAGAGCGCTTACAGCGCCTGCAAACGCTGTTTTGAACGCCTTAATACAAGACTTACTACTTGTTAGGAAATGCATGTGTAACATTACAAACATGATAAAACAGCTTGTTATCACATCCAAACACTGTTTTCATTCAAAATATGAGTTTTCTTTTCATTCTTCAAAAGTTGCACTTTTGCCACAAGTTATGCTCAGAAACACTGTTTAGAGCTCTTACAACGCCAGCAAACGCTGTTTTGAACGCCTTAATGCAAGCCTTACTACTTGTTAGGAAATGCATGTGTAACATTACAAACATGATAAAACAGCTTGTTATCACATCCAAACACTGTTTTAGAACAAAATATGAGTTTTCAGTTCATTCTTCAAAAGTTGCACTTTTGCTCCAAGTTATGCTCAGAAACACTGTTTAAAGCGCTTACAGCGCCAGCAAACGATGTTTTGAACGCCTTAATGCAAGACTTACTACTTGTTAGGAAATGCATGTGTAACATTACAAACATGATAAAACAGCTTGTTATCACATCCAAACACTGTTTTCATTCAAAATATGAGTTTTCTTTTCATTCTTCAAAAGTTGCACTTTTGCCACAAGTTATGCTCAGAAACACTGTTTAGAGCTCTTACAACGCCAGCAAACGCTGTTTTGAACGCCTTAATGCAAGCCTTACCTACTTGTTAGGAAATGCATGTGTAACATTACAAACATGATAAAACAGCTTGTTATCACATCCAAACACTGTTTTAGAACAAAATATGAGTTTTCAGTTCATTCTTCAAAAGTTGCACTTTTGCTCCAAGTTATGCTCAGAAACACTGTTTAGAGCGCTTACAGCGCCAGCAAACGCTGTTTTGAACGCCTTAATGCAAGACTTACTACTTGTTAGAAAATGGATGTGTAACATTACAAACATGATAAAACAGCTTGTTATCACATCCAAACACTGTTTTCATTCAAAATATGAGTTTTCTTTTCATTCTTCAAAAGTTGCACTTTTGCCACAAGTTATGCTCAGAAACACTGTTTAGAGCTCTTACAACGCCAGCAAACGCTGTTTTGAACGCCTTAATGCAAGCCTTACTACTTGTTAGGAAATGCATGTGTAACATTACAAACATGATAAAACAGCTTGTTATCACATCCAAACACTGTTTTGGAACAAAATATGAGTTTTCAGTTCATTCTTCAAAAGTTGCACTTTTGCCACAAGTTATGCTCAGAAACACTGTTTTAGAGCGCTTACAGCGCCTGCAAACGCTGTTTTGAACGCCTTAATACAAGACTTACTACTTGTTAGGAAATGCATGTGTAACATTACAAACATGATAAAACAGCTTGTTATCACATCCAAACACTGTTTTCATTCAAAATATGAGTTTTCTTTTCATTCTTCAAAAGTTGCACTTTTGCCACAAGTTATGCTCAGAAACACTGTTTAGAGCTCTTACAACGCCAGCAAACGCTGTTTTGAACGCCTTAATGCAAGCCTTACTACTTGTTAGGAAATGCATGTGTAACATTACAAACATGATAAAACAGCTTGTTATCACATCCAAACACTGTTTTAGAACAAAATATGAGTTTTCAGTTCATTCTTCAAAAGTTGCACTTTTGCTCCAAGTTATGCTCAGAAACACTGTTTAAAGCGCTTACAGCGCCAGCAAACGCTGTTTTGAACGCCTTAATGCAAGACTTACTACTTGTTAGGAAATGCATGTGTAACATTACAAACATGATAAAACAGCTTGTTATCACATCCAAACACTGTTTTCATTCAAAATATGAGTTTTCTTTTCATTCTTCAAAAGTTGCACTTTTGCCACAAGTTATGCTCAGAAACACTGTTTAGAGCTCTTACAACGCCAGCAAACGCTGTTTTGAACGCCTTAATGCAAGCCTTACCTACTTGTTAGGAAATGCATGTGTAACATTACAAACATGATAAAACAGCTTGTTATCACATCCAAACACTGTTTTAGAACAAAATATGAGTTTTCAGTTCATTCTTCAAAAGTTGCACTTTTGCTCCAAGTTATGCTCAGAAACACTGTTTAGAGCGCTTACAGCGCCAGCAAACGCTGTTTTGAACGCCTTAATGCAAGACTTACTACTTGTTAGAAAATGGATGTGTAACATTACAAACATGATAAAACAGCTTGTTATCACATCCAAACACTGTTTTCATTCAAAATATGAGTTTTCTTTTCATTCTTCAAAAGTTGCACTTTTGCCACAAGTTATGCTCAGAAACACTGTTTAGAGCTCTTACAACGCCAGCAAACGCTGTTTTGAACGCCTTAATGCAAGCCTTACTACTCGTTAGGAAATGCATGTGTAACATTACAAACATGATAAAACAGCTTGTTATCACATCCAAACACTGTTTTCATTCAAAATATGAGTTTTCAGTTCATTCTTCAAAAGTTGCACTTTTGCCACAAGTTATGCTCAGAAACACTGTTTAGAGCTCTTACAACGCCAGCAAACGCTGTTTTGAACGCCTTAATGCAAGCCTTACATACTTGTTAGGAAATGCATGTGTAACATTACAAACATGATAAAACAGCTTGTTATCACATCCAAACACTGTTTTAGAACAAAATATGAGTTTTCAGTTCATTCTTCAAAAGTTGCACTTTTGCTCCAAGTTATGCTCAGAAACACTGTTTAGAGCTCTTACAACGCCAGCAAACGCTGTTTTGAACGCCTTAATGCAAGCCTTACCTACTTGTTAGGAAATGCATGTGTAACATTACAAACATGATAAAACAGCTTGTTATCACATCCAAACACTGTTTTGGAACAAAATATGAGTTTTCAGTTCATTCTTCAAAAGTTGCACTTTTGCCACAAGTTATGCTCAGAAACACTGTTTAGAGCTCTTACAACGCCAGCAAACGCTGTTTTGAACGCCTTAATGCAAGCCTTACCTACTTGTTAGGAAATGCATGTGTAACATTACAAATATGATAAAACAGCTTGTTATCACATCCAAACACTGTTTTCATTCAAAATATGAGTTTTCTTTTCATTCCTCAAAAGTTGCACTTTTGCCACAAGTTATGCTCAGAAACACTGTTTAGAGCGCTTACAGCGCCTGCAAACGCTGTTTTGAACGCCTTAATACAAGACTTACTACTTGTTTGGAAATGCATGTGTAACATTACAAACATGATAAAACAGCTTGTTATCACATCCAAACACTGTTTTAGAACAAAATATGAGTTTTCAGTTCATTCTTCAAAAGTTGCACTTTTGCTCCAAGTTATGCTCAGAAACACTGTTTAAAGCGCTTACAGCGCCAGCAAACGCTGTTTTGAACGCCTTAATGCAAGACTTACTACTTGTTAGGAAATGCATGTGTAACATTACAAACATGATAAAACAGCTTGTTATCACATCCAAACACTGTTTTCATTCAAAATATGAGTTTTCTTTTCATTCTTCAAAAGTTGCACTTTTTGCCACAAGTTATGCTCAGAAACACTGTTTAGAGCTCTTACAACGCCAGCAAACGCTGTTTTGAACGCCTTAATGCAAGCCTTACCTACTTGTTAGGAAATGCATGTGTAACATTACAAACATGATAAAACAGCTTGTTATCACATCCAAACACTGTTTTAGAACAAAATATGAGTTTTCAGTTCATTCTTCAAAAGTTGCACTTTTGCTCCAAGTTATGCTCAGAAACACTGTTTAGAGCGCTTACAGCGCCAGCAAACGCTGTTTTTGAACGCCTTAATGCAAGACTTACTACTTGTTAGAAAATGGATGTGTAACATTACAAACATGATAAAACAGCTTGTTATCACATCCAAACACTGTTTTCATTCAAAATATGAGTTTTCTTTTCATTCTTCAAAAGTTGCACTTTTGCCACAAGTTATGCTCAGAAACACTGTTTAGAGCTCTTACAACGCCAGCAAACGCTGTTTTGAACGCCTTAATGCAAGCCTTACTACTCGTTAGGAAATGCATGTGTAACATTACAAACATGATAAAACAGCTTGTTATCACATCCAAACACTGTTTTCATTCAAATTATGAGTTTTCAGTTCATTCTTCAAAAGTTGCACTTTTGCCACAAGTTATGCTCAGAAACACTGTTTAGAGCTCTTACAACGCCAGCAAACGCTGTTTTGAACGCCTTATGCAAGCCTTACCTACTTGTTAGGAAATGCATGTGTAACATTACAAACATGATAAAACAGCTTGTTATCACATCCAAACACTGTTTTGGAACAAAATATGAGTTTTCAGTTCATTCTTCAAAAGTTGCACTTTTTGCCACAAGTTATGCTCAGAAACACTGTTTAGAGCTCTTACAACGCCAGCAAACGCTGTTTTGAACGCCTTAATGCAAGCCTTACCTACTGTTAGGAAATGCATGGTAACATTACAAACATGATAAAACAGCTTGTTATCACATCCAAACACTGTTTTAGAACAAAATATGAGTTTTCAGTTCATTCTTCAAAAGTTGCACTTTTGCTCCAAGTTATGCTCAGAAACACTGTTTAGAGCTCTTACAACGCCAGCAAACGCTGTTTTGAACGCCTTAATGCAAGCCTTACCTACTTGTTAGGAAATGCATGTGGAACATTACAAACATGATAAAACAGCTTGTTATCACATCCAAACACTGTTTTCATTCAAAATATGAGTTTTCTTTTCATTCTTGAAAAGTTGCACTTTTGCTCCAAGTTATGCTCAGAAACACTGTTTAGAGCGCTTACAGCGCCAGCAAACGCTGTTTTGAACGCCTTAATGCAAGACTTACTACTTGTTAGAAAATGGATGTGTAACATTACAAACATGATAAAACAGCTTGTTATCACATCCAAACACTGTTTTCATTCAAAATATGAGTTTTCTTTTCATTCTTCAAAAGTTGCACTTTTGCCACAAGTTATGCTCAGAAACACTGTTTAGAGCTCTTACAACGCCAGCAAACGCTGTTTTGAACGCCTTAATGCAAGCCTTACCTACTTGTTAGGAAATGCATGTGGAACATTACAAACATGATAAAACAGCTTGTTATCACATCCAAACACTGTTTTGGAACAAAATATGAGTTTTCAGTTCATTCTTCAAAAGTTGCACTTTTGCCACAAGTTATGCTCAGAAACACTGTTTAGAGCTCTTACAACGCCAGCAAACGCTGTTTTGAACGCCTTAATGCAAGACTTACTACTTGTTAGAAAATGGATGTGTAACATTACAAACATGATAAAACAGCTTGTTATCACATCCAAACACTGTTTTCATTCAAAATATGAGTTTTCTTTTCATTCTTCAAAAGTTGCACTTTTGCCACAAGTTATGCTCAGAAACACTGTTTAGAGCTCTTACAACGCCAGCAAACGCTGTTTTGAACGCCTTAATGCAAGCCTTACCACTTGTTAGGAAATGCATGTGGAACATTACAAACATGATAAAACAGCTTGTTATCACATCCAAACACTGTTTTGGAACAAAATATGAGTTTTCAGTTCATTCTTCAAAAGTTGCACTTTTGCCACAAGTTATGCTCAGAAACACTGTTTAGAGCTCTTACAACGCCAGCAAACGCTGTTTTGAACGCCTTAATGCAAGCCTTACCTACTTGTTAGGAAATGGATGTGTAACATTACAAACATGATAAAACAGCTTGTTATCACATCCAAACACTGTTTTCATTCAAAATATGAGTTTTCTTTTCATTCTTGAAAAGTTGCACTTTTGCTCCAAGTTATGCTCAGAAACACTGTTTAGAGCGCTTACAGCGCCAGCAAACGCTGTTTTGAACGCCTTAATGCAAGACTTACTACTTGTTAGAAAATGGATGTGTAACATTACAAACATGATAAAACAGCTTGTTATCACATCCAAACACTGTTTTCATTCAAAATATGAGTTTTCTTTTCATTCTTCAAAAGTTGCACTTTTGCCACAAGTTATGCTCAGAAACACTGTTTAGAGCTCTTACAACGCCAGCAAACGCTGTTTTGAACGCCTTAATGCAAGCCTTACCTACTTGTTAGGAAATGCATGTGGAACATTACAAACATGATAAAACAGCTTGTTATCACATCCAAACACTGTTTTCATTCAAAATATGAGTTTTCTTTTCATTCTTGAAAAGTTGCACTTTTGCTCCAAGTTATGCTCAGAAACACTGTTTAGAGCGCTTACAGCGCCAGCAAACGCTGTTTTGAACGCCTTAATGCAAGACTTACTACTTGTTAGAAAATGGATGTGTAACATTACAAACATGATAAAACAGCTTGTTATCACATCCAAACACTGTTTTCATTCAAAATATGAGTTTTCTTTTCATTCTTCAAAAGTTGCACTTTTGCCACAAGTTATGCTCAGAAACACTGTTTAGAGCTCTTACAACGCCAGCAAACGCTGTTTTGAACGCCTTAATGCAAGCCTTACCTACTTGTTAGGAAATGCATGTGTAACATTACAAACATGATAAAACAGCTTGTTATCACATCCAAACACTGTTTTCATTCAAAATATGAGTTTTCTTTTCATTCTTGAGAAGTTGCACTTTTGCTCCAAGTTATGCTCAGAAACACTGTTTAGAGCGCTTACAGCGCCAGCAAACGCTGTATTGAACGCCTTAATGCAAGACATACTACTTGTTAGAAAATGGATGTGTAACATTACAAACATGATAAAACAGCTTGTTATCACATCCAAACACTGTTTTCATTCAAAATATGAGTTTTCTTTTCATTCTTCAAAAGTTGCACTTTTGCCACAAGTTATGCTCAGAAACACTGTTTAGAGCTCTTACAACGCCAGCAAACGCTGTTTTGAACGCCTTAATGCAAGCCTTACCTACTTGTTAGGAAATGCATGTGTAACATTACAAACATGATAAAACAGCTTGTTATCACATCCAAACACTGTTTTGGAACAAAATATGAGTTTTCAGTTCATTCTTCAAAAGTTGCACTTTTGCTCCAAGTTATGCTCAGAAACACTGTTTAGAGCGCTTACAGCGCCAGCAAACGCTGTTTTGAACGCCTTAATACAAGACTCACTACTTGTATGGAAATGGATGTGTAACATTACAAACATGATAAAACAGCTTGTTATCACATCCAAACACTGTTTTCATTCAAAATATGAGTTTTCTTTTCATTCTTGAAAAGTTGCACTTTTGCCACAAGTTATGCTCAGAAACACTGTTTAGAGCTCTTACAGCGCCAGCAAACGCTGTTTTGAACGCCTTAATACAAGACTCACTACTTGTATGGAAATGGATGTGTAACATTACAAACATGATAAAACAGCTTGTTATCACATCCAAACACTGTTTTGGAACAAAATATGAGTTTTCAGTTCATTCTTCAAAAGTTGCACTTTTGCTCCAAGTTATGCTCAGAAACACTGTTTAGAGCGCTTACAGCGCCAGCAAACGCTGTTTTGAACGCCTTAATACAAGACTCACTACTTGTATGGAAATGGATGTGTAACATTACAAACATGATAAAACAGCTTGTTATCACATCCAAACACTGTTTTCATTCAAAATATGAGTTTTCTTTTCATTCTTGAAAAGTTGCACTTTTGCCCCAAGTTATGCTCAGAAACACTGTTTAGAGCTCTTACAACGCCAGAAAACGCTGTTTTGAACGCCTTAATGCAAGCCTTACTACTTGTTAGGAAATGCATGTGTAACATTACAAACATGATAAAACAGCTTGTTATCACATCCAAACACTGTTTTGGAACAAAATATGAGTTTTCAGTTCATTCTTCAAAAGTTGCACTTTTGCTCCAAGTTATGCTCAGAAACACTGTTTAGAGCGCTTACAGCGCCAGCAAACGCTGTTTTGAACGCCTTAATACAAGACTCACTACTTGTATGGAAATGGATGTGTAACATTACAAACATGATAAAACAGCTTGTTATCACATCCAAACACTGTTTTCATTCAAAATATGAGTTTTCTTTTCATTCTTGAAAAGTTGCACTTTTGCCACAAGTTATGCTCAGAAACACTGTTTAGAGCTCTTACAGCGCCAGCAAACGCTGTTTTGAACGCCTTAATACAAGACTCACTGCTTGTATGGAAATAGATGTGTAACATTACAAACATGATAAAACAGCTTGTTATCACATCCAAACACTGTTTTGGAACAAAATATGAGTTTTCAGTTCATTCTTCAAAAGTTGCACTTTTGCTCCAAGTTATGCTCAGAAACACTGTTTAGAGCGCTTACAGCGCCAGCAAACGCTGTTTTGAACGCCTTAATACAAGACTCACTACTTGTATGGAAATGGATGTGTAACATTACAAACATGATAAAACAGCTTGTTATCACATCCAAACACTGTTTTCATTCAAAATATGAGTTTTCTTTTCATTCTTGAAAAGTTGCACTTTTGCCCCAAGTTATGCTCAGAAACACTGTTTAGAGCTCTTACAACGCCAGAAAACGCTGTTTTGAACGCCTTAATGCAAGCCTTACTACTTGTTAGGAAATGCATGTGTAACATTACAAACATGATAAAACAGCTTGTTATCACATCCAAACACTGTTTTGGAACAAAATATGAGTTTTCAGTTCATTCTTCAAAGTTGCACTTTTGCTCCAAGTTATGCTCAGAAACACTGTTTAGAGCGCTTACAGCGCCAGCAAACGCTGTTTTGAACGCCTTAATACAAGACTCACTACTTGTATGGAAATGGATGTGTAACATTACAAACATGATAAAACAGCTTGTTATCACATCCAAACACTGTTTTGGAACAAAATATGAGTTTTCAGTTCATTCTTCAAAAGTTGCACTTTTGCCACAAGTTATGCTCAGAAACACTGTTTAGAGCGCTTGCAGCGCCAGCAAACGCTGTTTTGAACGCCTTAATACAAGACTTACTACTTGTATGGAAATGCATGTGTAACATTACAAACATGATAAAACAGCTTGTTATCACATCCAAACACTGTTTTGGAACAAAATATGAGTTTTCAGTTCATTCTTCAAAAGTTGCACTTTTGCTCCAAGTTATGCTCAGAAACACTGTTTAGAGCGCTTACAGCGCCAGCAAACGCTGTTTTGAACGCCTTAATACAAGACTCACTACTTGTATGGAAATGGATGTGTAACATTACAAACATGATAAAACAGCTTGTTATCACATCCAAACACTGTTTTCATTCAAAATATGAGTTTTCTTTTCATTCTTGAAAAGTTGCACTTTTGCCCCAAGTTATGCTCAGAAACACTGTTTAGAGCTCTTACAACGCCAGAAAACGCTGTTTTGAACGCCTTAATGCAAGCCTTACTACTTGTTAGGAAATGCATGTGTAACATTACAAACATGATAAAACAGCTTGTTATCACATCCAAACACTGTTTTGGAACAAAATATGAGTTTTCAGTTCATTCTTCAAAAGTTGCACTTTTGCTCCAAGTTATGCTCAGAAACACTGTTTAGAGCGCTTACAGCGCCAGCAAACGCTGTTTTGAACGCCTTAATACAAGACTCACTACTTGTATGGAAATGGATGTGTAACATTACAAACATGATAAAACAGCTTGTTATCACATCCAAACACTGTTTTGGAACAAAATATGAGTTTTCAGTTCAATCTTCAAAAGTTGCACTTTTGCCACAAGTTATGCTCAGAAACACTGTTTAGAGCGCTTGCAGCGCCAGCAAACGCTGTTTTGAACGCCTTAATACAAGACTTACTACTTGTATGGAAATGCATGTGTAACATTACAAACATGATAAAACAGCTTGTTATCACATCCAAACACTGTTTTGGAACAAAATATGAGTTTTCAGTTCATTCTTCAAAAGTTGCACTTTTGCTCCAAGTTATGCTCAGAAACACTGTTTTAGAGCGCTTACAGCGCCAGCAAACGCTGTTTTGAACGCCTTAATACAAGACTCACTACTTGTATGGAAATGGATGTGTAACATTACAAACATGATAAAACAGCTTGTTATCACATCCAAACACTGTTTTGGAACAAAATATGAGTTTTCAGTTCAATCTTCAAAAGTTGCACTTTTGCCACAAGTTATGCTCAGAAACACTGTTTAGAGCGCTTGCAGCGCCAGCAAACGCTGTTTTGAACGCCTTAATACAAGACTTACTACTTGTATGGAAATGCATGTGTAACATTACAAACATGATAAAACAGCTTGTTATCACATCCAAACACTGTTTTGGAACAAAATATGAGTTTTCAGTTCATTCTTCAAAAGTTGCACTTTTGCTCCAAGTTATGCTCAGAAACACTGTTTAGAGCGCTTACAGCGCCAGCAAACGCTGTTTTGAACGCCTTAATACAAGACTCACTACTTGTATGGAAATGGATGTGTAACATTACAAACATGATAAAACAGCTTGTTATCACATCCAAACACTGTTTTCATTCAAAATATGAGTTTTCTTTTCATTCTTGAAAAGTTGCACTTTTGCCACAAGTTATGCTCAGAAACACTGTTTAGAGCTCTTACAGCGCCAGCAAACGCTGTTTTGAACGCCTTAATACAAGACTCACTACTTGTATGGAAATGGATGTGTAACATTACAAACATGATAAAACAGCTTGTTATCACATCCAAACACTGTTTTCATTCAAAATATGAGTTTTCTTTTCATTCTTGAAAAGTTGCACTTTTGCCCCAAGTTATGCTCAGAAACACTGTTTAGAGCTCTTACAACGCCAGAAAACGCTGTTTTGAACGCCTTAATGCAAGCCTTACTACTTGTTAGGAAATGCATGTGTAACATTACAAACATGATAAAACAGCTTGTTATCACATCCAAACACTGTTTTGGAACAAAATATGAGTTTTCAGTTCAATCTTCAAAAGTTGCACTTTTGCCACAAGTTATGCTCAGAAACACTGTTTAGAGCGCTTGCAGCGCCAGCAAACGCTGTTTTGAACGCCTTAATACAAGACTTACTACTTGTATGGAAATGCATGTGTAACATTACAAACATGATAAAACAGCTTGTTATCACATCCAAACACTGTTTTGGAACAAAATATGAGTTTTCAGTTCATTCTTCAAAAGTTGCACTTTTGCTCCAAGTTATGCTCAGAAACACTGTTTAGAGCGCTTACAGCGCCAGCAAACGCTGTTTTGAACGCCTTAATACAAGACTCACTACTTGTATGGAAATGGATGTGTAACATTACAAACATGATAAAACAGCTTGTTATCACATCCAAACACTGTTTTCATTCAAAATATGAGTTTTCTTTTCATTCTTGAAAAGTTGCACTTTTGCCACAAGTTATGCTCAGAAACACTGTTTAGAGCTCTTACAGCGCCAGCAAACGCTGTTTTGAACGCCTTAATACAAGACTCACTACTTGTATGGAAATAGATGTGTAACATTACAAACATGATAAAACAGCTTGTTATCACATCCAAACACTGTTTTCATTCAAAATATGAGTTTTCTTTTCATTCTTGAAAAGTTGCACTTTTGCCCCAAGTTATGCTCAGAAACACTGTTTAGAGCTCTTACAACGCCAGAAAACGCTGTTTTGAACGCCTTAATGCAAGCCTTACTACTTGTTAGGAAATGCATGTGTAACATTACAAACATGATAAAACAGCTTGTTATCACATCCAAACACTGTTTTGGAACAAAATATGAGTTTTCAGTTCATTCTTCAAAAGTTGCACTTTTGCTCCAAGTTATGCTCAGAAACACTGTTTAGAGCGCTTACAGCGCCAGCAAACGCTGTTTTGAACGCCTTAATACAAGACTCACTACTTGTATGGAAATGGATGTGTAACATTACAAACATGATAAAACAGCTTGTTATCACATCCAAACACTGTTTTCATTCAAAATATGAGTTTTCTTTTCATTCTTGAAAAGTTGCACTTTTGCCCCAAGTTATGCTCAGAAACACTGTTTAGAGCTCTTACAACGCCAGAAAACGCTGTTTTGAACGCCTTAATGCAAGCCTTACTACTTGTTAGGAAATGCATGTGTAACATTACAAACATGATAAAACAGCTTGTTATCACATCCAAACACTGTTTTGGAACAAAATATGAGTTTTCAGTTCATTCTTCAAAAGTTGCACTTTTGCTCCAAGTTATGCTCAGAAACACTGTTTAGAGTGCTTACAGCGCCAGCAAACGCTGTTTTGAACGCCTTAATACAAGACTCACTACTTGTATGGAAATGGATGTGTAACATTACAAACATGATAAAAACAGCTTGTTATCACATCCAAACACTGTTTTGGAACAAAATATGAGTTTTCAGTTCATTCTTCAAAAGTTGCACTTTTGCCACAAGTTATGCTCAGAAACACTGTTTAGAGCGCTTGCAGCGCCAGCAAACGCTGTTTTGAACGCCTTAATACAAGACTTACTACTTGTATGGAAATGCATGTGTAACATTACAAACATGATAAAACAGCTTGTTATCACATCCAAACACTGTTTTGGAACAAAATATGAGTTTTCAGTTCATTCTTCAAAAGTTGCACTTTTGCTCCAAGTTATGCTCAGAAACACTGTTTAGAGCTCTTACAACGCCAGCAAACGCTGTTTTGAACGCCTTAATGCAAGCCTTACCTACTTGTTAGGAAATGCATGTGTAACATTACAAACATGATAAAACAGCTTGTTATCACATCCAAACACTGTTTTGGAACAAAATATGAGTTTTCAGTTCATTCTTCAAAAGTTGCACTTTTGCCACAAGTTATGCTCAGAAACACTGTTTAGAGCTCTTACAACGCCAGCAAACGCTGTTTTGAACGCCTTAATGCAAGCCTTACCTACTTGTTAGGAAATGCATGTGTAACATTACAAATATGATAAAACAGCTTGTTATCACATCCAAACACTGTTTTCATTCAAAATATGAGTTTTCTTTTCATTCCTCAAAAGTTGCACTTTTGCCACAAGTTATGCTCAGAAACACTGTTTAGAGCGCTTACAGCGCCTGCAAACGCTGTTTTGAACGCCTTAATACAAGACTTACTACTTGTTTGGAAATGCATGTGTAACATTACAAACATGATAAAACAGCTTGTTATCACATCCAAACACTGTTTTAGAACAAAATATGAGTTTTCAGTTCATTCTTCAAAAGTTGCACTTTTGCTCCAAGTTATGCTCAGAAACACTGTTTAAAGCGCTTACAGCGCCAGCAAACGCTGTTTTGAACGCCTTAATGCAAGACTTACTACTTGTTAGGAAATGCATGTGTAACATTACAAACATGATAAAACAGCTTGTTATCACATCCAAACACTGTTTTCATTCAAAATATGAGTTTTCTTTTCATTCTTCAAAAGTTGCACTTTTGCCACAAGTTATGCTCAGAAACACTGTTTAGAGCTCTTACAACGCCAGCAAACGCTGTTTTGAACGCCTTAATGCAAGCCTTACCTACTTGTTAGGAAATGCATGTGTAACATTACAAACATGATAAAACAGCTTGTTATCACATCCAAACACTGTTTTAGAACAAAATATGAGTTTTCAGTTCATTCTTCAAAAGTTGCACTTTTGCTCCAAGTTATGCTCAGAAACACTGTTTAGAGCGCTTACAGCGCCAGCAAACGCTGTTTTGAACGCCTTAATGCAAGACTTACTACTTGTTAGAAAATGGATGTGTAACATTACAAACATGATAAAACAGCTTGTTATCACATCCAAACACTGTTTTCATTCAAAATATGAGTTTTCTTTTCATTCTTCAAAAGTTGCACTTTTGCCACAAGTTATGCTCAGAAACACTGTTTAGAGCTCTTACAACGCCAGCAAACGCTGTTTTGAACGCCTTAATGCAAGCCTTACTACTCGTTAGGATAATAATAATTGTAACATTACAAACATGATAAAACAGCTTGTTATCACATCCAAACACTGTTTTCATTCAAAATATGAGTTTTCAGTTCATTCTTCAAAAGTTGCACTTTTGCCACAAGTTATGCTCAGAAACACTGTTTAGAGCTCTTACAACGCCAGCAAACGCTGTTTTGAACGCCTTAATGCAAGCCTTACCTACTTGTTAGGAAATGCATGTGTAACATTACAAACATGATAAAACAGCTTGTTATCACATCCAAACACTGTTTTGGAACAAAATATGAGTTTTCAGTTCATTCTTCAAAAGTTGCACTTTTGCCACAAGTTATGCTCAGAAACACTGTTTAGAGCTCTTACAACGCCAGCAAACGCTGTTTTGAACGCCTTAATGCAAGCCTTACCTACTTGTTAGGAAATGCATGTGTAACATTACAAACATGATAAAACAGCTTGTTATCACATCCAAACACTGTTTTAGAACAAAATATGAGTTTTCAGTTCATTCTTCAAAAGTTGCACTTTTGCTCCAAGTTATGCTCAGAAACACTGTTTAGAGCTCTTACAACGCCAGCAAACGCTGTTTTGAACGCCTTAATGCAAGCCTTACCTACTTGTTAGGAAATGCATGTGGAACATTACAAACATGATAAAACAGCTTGTTATCACATCCAAACACTGTTTTCATTCAAAATATGAGTTTTCTTTTCATTCTTGAAAAGTTGCACTTTTGCTCCAAGTTATGCTCAGAAACACTGTTTAGAGCGCTTACAGCGCCAGCAAACGCTGTTTTGAACGCCTTAATGCAAGACTTACTACTTGTTAGAAAATGGATGTGTAACATTACAAACATGATAAAACAGCTTGTTATCACATCCAAACACTGTTTTCATTCAAAATATGAGTTTTCTTTTCATTCTTCAAAAGTTGCACTTTTGCCACAAGTTATGCTCAGAAACACTGTTTAGAGCTCTTACAACGCCAGCAAACGCTGTTTTGAACGCCTTAATGCAAGCCTTACCTACTTGTTAGGAAATGCATGTGGAACATTACAAACATGATAAAACAGCTTGTTATCACATCCAAACACTGTTTTGGAACAAAATATGAGTTTTCAGTTCATTCTTCAAAAGTTGCACTTTTGCCACAAGTTATGCTCAGAAACACTGTTTAGAGCTCTTACAACGCCAGCAAACGCTGTTTTGAACGCCTTAATGCAAGACTTACTACTTGTTAGAAAATGGATGTGTAACATTACAAACATGATAAAACAGCTTGTTATCACATCCAAACACTGTTTTCATTCAAAATATGAGTTTTCTTTTCATTCTTCAAAAGTTGCACTTTTGCCACAAGTTATGCTCAGAAACACTGTTTAGAGCTCTTACAACGCCAGCAAACGCTGTTTTGAACGCCTTAATGCAAGCCTTACCACTTGTTAGGAAATGCATGTGGAACATTACAAACATGATAAAACAGCTTGTTATCACATCCAAACACTGTTTTGGAACAAAATATGAGTTTTCAGTTCATTCTTCAAAAGTTGCACTTTTGCCACAAGTTATGCTCAGAAACACTGTTTAGAGCTCTTACAACGCCAGCAAACGCTGTTTTGAACGCCTTAATGCAAGCCTTACCTACTTGTTAGGAAATGGATGTGTAACATTACAAACATGATAAAACAGCTTGTTATCACATCCAAACACTGTTTTCATTCAAAATATGAGTTTTCTTTTCATTCTTGAAAAGTTGCACTTTTGCTCCAAGTTATGCTCAGAAACACTGTTTAGAGCGCTTACAGCGCCAGCAAACGCTGTTTTGAACGCCTTAATGCAAGACTTACTACTTGTTAGAAAATGGATGTGTAACATTACAAACATGATAAAACAGCTTGTTATCACATCCAAACACTGTTTTCATTCAAAATATGAGTTTTCTTTTCATTCTTCAAAAGTTGCACTTTTGCCACAAGTTATGCTCAGAAACACTGTTTAGAGCTCTTACAACGCCAGCAAACGCTGTTTTGAACGCCTTAATGCAAGCCTTACCTACTTGTTAGGAAATGCATGTGGAACATTACAAACATGATAAAACAGCTTGTTATCACATCCAAACACTGTTTTCATTCAAAATATGAGTTTTCTTTTCATTCTTGAAAAGTTGCACTTTTGCTCCAAGTTATGCTCAGAAACACTGTTTAGAGCGCTTACAGCGCCAGCAAACGCTGTTTTGAACGCCTTAATGCAAGACTTACTACTTGTTAGAAAATGGATGTGTAACATTACAAACATGATAAAACAGCTTGTTATCACATCCAAACACTGTTTTCATTCAAAATATGAGTTTTCTTTTCATTCTTCAAAAGTTGCACTTTTGCCACAAGTTATGCTCAGAAACACTGTTTAGAGCTCTTACAACGCCAGCAAACGCTGTTTTGAACGCCTTAATGCAAGCCTTACCTACTTGTTAGGAAATGCATGTGGAACATTACAAACATGATAAAACAGCTTGTTATCACATCCAAACACTGTTTTGGAACAAAATATGAGTTTTCAGTTCATTCTTCAAAAGTTGCACTTTTGCCACAAGTTATGCTCAGAAACACTGTTTAGAGCTCTTACAACGCCAGCAAACGCTGTTTTGAACGCCTTAATGCAAGCCTTACCTACTTGTTAGGAAATGCATGTGTAACATTACAAACATGATAAAACAGCTTGTTATCACATCCAAACACTGTTTTCATTCAAAATATGAGTTTTCTTTTCATTCTTGAGAAGTTGCACTTTTGCTCCAAGTTATGCTCAGAAACACTGTTTAGAGCGCTTACAGCGCCAGCAAACGCTGTATTGAACGCCTTAATGCAAGACATACTACTTGTTAGAAAATGGATGTGTAACATTACAAACATGATAAAACAGCTTGTTATCACATCCAAACACTGTTTTCATTCAAAATATGAGTTTTCTTTTCATTCTTCAAAAGTTGCACTTTTGCCACAAGTTATGCTCAGAAACACTGTTTAGAGCTCTTACAACGCCAGCAAACGCTGTTTTGAACGCCTTAATGCAAGCCTTACCTACTTGTTAGGAAATGCATGTGTAACATTACAAACATGATAAAACAGCTTGTTATCACATCCAAACACTGTTTTGGAACAAAATATGAGTTTTCAGTTCATTCTTCAAAAGTTGCACTTTTGCTCCAAGTTATGCTCAGAAACACTGTTTAGAGCGCTTACAGCGCCAGCAAACGCTGTTTTGAACGCCTTAATACAAGACTCACTACTTGTATGGAAATGGATGTGTAACATTACAAACATGATAAAACAGCTTGTTATCACATCCAAACACTGTTTTCATTCAAAATATGAGTTTTCTTTTCATTCTTGAAAAGTTGCACTTTTGCCACAAGTTATGCTCAGAAACACTGTTTAGAGCTCTTACAGCGCCAGCAAACGCTGTTTTGAACGCCTTAATACAAGACTCACTACTTGTATGGAAATGGATGTGTAACATTACAAACATGATAAAACAGCTTGTTATCACATCCAAACACTGTTTTGGAACAAAATATGAGTTTTCAGTTCATTCTTCAAAAGTTGCACTTTTGCTCCAAGTTATGCTCAGAAACACTGTTTAGAGCGCTTACAGCGCCAGCAAACGCTGTTTTGAACGCCTTAATACAAGACTCACTACTTGTATGGAAATGGATGTGTAACATTACAAACATGATAAAACAGCTTGTTATCACATCCAAACACTGTTTTCATTCAAAATATGAGTTTTCTTTTCATTCTTGAAAAGTTGCACTTTTGCCCCAAGTTATGCTCAGAAACACTGTTTAGAGCTCTTACAACGCCAGAAAACGCTGTTTTGAACGCCTTAATGCAAGCCTTACTACTTGTTAGGAAATGCATGTGTAACATTACAAACATGATAAAACAGCTTGTTATCACATCCAAACACTGTTTTGGAACAAAATATGAGTTTTCAGTTCATTCTTCAAAAGTTGCACTTTTGCTCCAAGTTATGCTCAGAAACACTGTTTAGAGCGCTTACAGCGCCAGCAAACGCTGTTTTGAACGCCTTAATACAAGACTCACTACTTGTATGGAAATGGATGTGTAACATTACAAACATGATAAAACAGCTTGTTATCACATCCAAACACTGTTTTCATTCAAAATATGAGTTTTCTTTTCATTCTTGAAAAGTTGCACTTTTGCCACAAGTTATGCTCAGAAACACTGTTTAGAGCTCTTACAGCGCCAGCAAACGCTGTTTTGAACGCCTTAATACAAGACTCACTGCTTGTATGGAAATAGATGTGTAACATTACAAACATGATAAAACAGCTTGTTATCACATCCAAACACTGTTTTGGAACAAAATATGAGTTTTCAGTTCATTCTTCAAAAGTTGCACTTTTGCTCCAAGTTATGCTCAGAAACACTGTTTAGAGCGCTTACAGCGCCAGCAAACGCTGTTTTGAACGCCTTAATACAAGACTCACTACTTGTATGGAAATGGATGTGTAACATTACAAACATGATAAAACAGCTTGTTATCACATCCAAACACTGTTTTCATTCAAAATATGAGTTTTCTTTTCATTCTTGAAAAGTTGCACTTTTGCCCCAAGTTATGCTCAGAAACACTGTTTAGAGCTCTTACAACGCCAGAAAACGCTGTTTTGAACGCCTTAATGCAAGCCTTACTACTTGTTAGGAAATGCATGTGTAACATTACAAACATGATAAAACAGCTTGTTATCACATCCAAACACTGTTTTGGAACAAAATATGAGTTTTCAGTTCATTCTTCAAAAGTTGCACTTTTGCTCCAAGTTATGCTCAGAAACACTGTTTAGAGCGCTTACAGCGCCAGCAAACGCTGTTTTGAACGCCTTAATACAAGACTCACTACTTGTATGGAAATGGATGTGTAACATTACAAACATGATAAAACAGCTTGTTATCACATCCAAACACTGTTTTCATTCAAAATATGAGTTTTCTTTTCATTCTTCAAAAGTTGCACTTTTGCCACAAGTTATGCTCAGAAACACTGTTTAGAGCTCTTACAACGCCAGCAAACGCTGTTTTGAACGCCTTAATGCAAGCCTTACCACTTGTTAGGAAATGCATGTGGAACATTACAAACATGATAAAACAGCTTGTTATCACATCCAAACACTGTTTTGGAACAAAATATGAGTTTTCAGTTCATTCTTCAAAGTTGCACTTTTGCCACAAGTTATGCTCAGAAACACTGTTTAGAGCTCGTACAACGCCAGCAACACGCTGTTTGAACGCCTTAATGCAAGCCTTACCTACTTGTTAGGAAATGGATGTGTAACATTACAAACATGATAAAACAGCTTGTTATCACATCCAAACACTGTTTTCATTCAAAATATGAGTTTCTTTTCATTCTTGAAAAGTTGCACTTTTGCTCCAAGTTATGCTCAGAAACACTGTTTAGAGCGCTTACAGCGCCAGCAACGCTGTTTTGAACGCCTTAATGCAAGACTTACTACTTGTAGAAAATGGATGTGTAACATTACAAACATGATAAAACAGCTTGTTATCACATCCAAACACTGTTTTCATTCAAAATATGAGTTTTCTTTTCATTCTTCAAAAGTTGCACTTTTGCCACAAGTTTGCTCAGAAACACTGTTTTGAGCTCTTACAACGCCAGCAAACGCTGTTTTGAACGCCTTAATGCAAGCCTTACCTACTTGTTAGGAAATGCATGTGGAACATACAAACATGATAAAACAGCTTGTTATCACATCCAAACACTGTTTTCATTCAAAATATGAGTTTTCTTTTCATTCTTGAAAAGTTGCACTTTTGCTCCAAGTTATGCTCAGAAACACTGTTTAGAGCGCTTACAGCGCCAGCAAAACGCTGTTTTGAACGCCTTAATGCAAGACTTACTACTTGTTAGAAAATGGATGTGTAACATTACAAACATGATAAAACAGCTTGTTTTCACATCCAAACACTGTTTTCATTCAAAATATGAGTTTTCTTTTCATTCTTCAAAAGTTGCACTTTTGCCACAAGTTATGCTCAGAAACACTGTTTAGAGCTCTTACAACGCCAGCAAACGCTGTTTTGAACGCCTTAATGCAAGCCTTACCTACTTGTTAGGAAATGCATGTGGAACATTACAAACATGATAAAACAGCTTGTTATCACATCCAAACACTGTTTTGGAACAAAATATGAGTTTTCAGTTCATTCTTCAAAAGTTGCACTTTTGCCACAAGTTATGCTCAGAAACACTGTTAGAGCTCTTACAACGCCAGCAAACGCTGTTTTTGAACGCCTTAATGCAAGCCTTACCTACTTGTTAGGAAATGCATGTGTAACATTACAAACATGATAAAACAGCTTGTTATCACATCCAAACACTGTTTTAGAACAAAATATGAGTTTTCAGTTCATTCTTCAAAAGTTGCACTTTTGCTCCAAGTTATGCTCAGAAACACTGTTTAGAGCGCTTACAGCGCCAGCAAACGCTGTTTTGAACGCCTTAATGCAAGACATACTACTTGTTAGAAAATGGATGTGTAACATTACAAACATGATAAAACAGCCTTGTTATCACATCCAAACACTGTTTTCATTCAAAATATGAGTTTTCTTTTCATTCTTCAAAAGTTGCACTTTTGCCACAAGTTAGCTCAGAACACTGTTTAGAGCTCTTACAACGCCAGCAAACGCTGTTTTGAACGCCTTAATGCAAGCCTTACCTACTTGTTAGGAAATGCATGTGTAACATTACAAACATGATAAAACAGCTTGTTATCACATCCAAACACTGTTTTGGAACAAAATATGAGTTTTCAGTTCATTCTTCAAAAGTTGCACTTTTGCTCCAAGTTATGCTCAGAAACACTGTTTAGAGCGCTTACAGCGCCAGCAAACGCTGTTTTGAACGCCTTAATACAAGACCTCACTACTTGTATGGAAATGGATGTGTAACATTACAAACATGATAAAACAGCTTGTTATCACATCCAAACACTGTTTTCATTCAAAATATGAGTTTTCTTTTCATTCTTGAAAAGTTGCACTTTTGCCACAAGTTATGCTCAGAAACACTGTTTAGAGCTCTTACAGCGCCAGCAAACGCTGTTTTGAACGCCTTAATACAAGACTCACTACTTGTATGGAAATGGATGTGTAACATTACAAACATGATAAAACAGCTTGTTATCACATCCAAACACTGTTTTGGAACAAAATATGAGTTTTCAGTTCATCTTCAAAAGTTGCACTTTTGCTCCAAGTTATGCTCAGAACCACTGTTAGAGCGCTTACAGCGCCAGCAAACGCTGTTTGAACGCCTTAATACAAGACTCACTACTTGTATGAAATGGATGTGTAACATTACAAACATGATAAAACAGCTTGTTATCACATCCAAACACTGTTTTCATTCAAAATATGAGTTTTCTTTTCATTCTTGAAAAGTTGCACTTTTGCCCCAAGTTATGCTCAGAAACACTGTTTAGAGCTCTACAACGCCAGAAAACGCTGTTTTGAACGCCTTAATGCAAGCCTTACTACTTGTTAGGAAATGCATGTGTAACATTACAAACATGATAAAACAGCTTGTTATCACATCCAAACACTGTTTTGGAACAAAAATATGAGTTTTCAGTTCATTCTTCAAAAGTTGCACTTTTGCTCCAAGTTATGCTCAGAAACACTGTTTAGAGCGCTTACAGCGCCAGCAAACGCTGTTTTGAACGCCTTAATACAAGACTCACTACTTGTATGGAAATGGATTGTGTAACATTACAAACATGATAAAACAGCTTGTTATCACATCCAAACACTGTTTTCATTCAAAATATGAGTTTTCTTTTCATTCTTGAAAAGTTGCACTTTTGCACACAAGTTATGCTCAGAAACACTGTTTAGAGCTCTTACAGCGCCAGCAAACGCTGTTTTGAACGCCTTAATACAAGACTCACTGCTTGTATGGAAATAGATGTGTAACATTACAAACATGATAAAACAGCTTGTTATCACATCCAAACACTGTTTTGGAACAAAATATGAGTTTTCAGTTCATTCTTCAAAAGTTGCACTTTTGGCTCCAAGTTATGCTCAGAAACACTGTTTAGAGCGCTTACAGCGCCAGCAAACGCTGTTTGGAACGCCTTAATACAAGACTCACTACTTGTATGGAAATGGAGGTGTAACATTACAAACATGATAAAACAGCTTGTTATCACATCCAAACACTGTTTTCATTCAAAATATGAGTTTTCTTTTCATTCTTGAAAAGTTGCACTTTTGCCCAAGTTATGCTCAGAAACACTGTTTAGAGCTCTTACAACGCCAGAAAACGCTGTTTTGAACGCCTTAATGCAAGCCTTACTACTTGTTAGGAAATGCATGTGTAACATTACAAACATGATAAAACAGCTTGTTATCACATCCAAACACTGTTTTGGAACAAAATATGAGTTTTCAGTTCATTCTTCAAAAGTTGCACTTTTGCTCCAAGTTATGCTCAGAAAACACTGTTTAGAGCGCTTACAGCGCCAGCAAACGCTGTTTTGAACGCCTTAATACAAGACTCACTACTTGTATGGAAATGGATGTGTAACATTACAAACATGATAAAACAGCTTGTTATCACATCCAAACACTGTTTTGGAACAAAATATGAGTTTTCAGTTCATTCTTCAAAAGTTGCACTTTTGCCACAAGTTATGCTCAGAAACACTGTTTAGAGCGCTTGCAGCGCCAGCAAACGCTGTTTTGAACGCCCTTAATACAAGACTTACTACTTGTATGGAAATGCATGTGTAACATTACAAACATGATAAAACAGCTTGTTATCACATCCAAACACTGTTTTGGAACAAAATATGAGTTTTCAGTTCATTCTTCAAAAGTTGCACTTTTGCTCCAAGTTATGCTCAGAAACACTGTTTAGAGCGCTTACAGCGCCAGCAACGCTGTTTTGAACGCCTTAATACAAGACTCACTACTTGTATGGAAATGGATGTGTAACATTACAAACATGATAAAACAGCTTGTTATCACATCCAAACACTGTTTTCATTCAAAATATGAGTTTTCTTTTCATTCTTGAAAAGTTGCACTTTTGCCCCCAAGTTATGCTCGAGAAACACTGTTAGAGCTCTTACAACGCCAGAAAACGCTGTTTTGAACGCCTTAATGCAAGCCTTACTACTTGTTAGAAATGCATGTGTAACATTACAAACATGATAAAACAGCTTGTTATCACATCCAAACACTGTTTTGGAACAAAATATGAGTTTTCAGTTCATTCTTCAAAAGTTGCACTTTTGCTCCAAGTTATGCTCAGAAACACTGTTTAGAGCGCTTACAGCGCCAGCAAACGCTGTTTTGAACGCCTTAATACAAGACTCACTACTTGTATGGAAATGGATGTGTAACATTACAAACATGATAAAACAGCTTGTTATCACATCCAAACACTGTTTTGGAACAAAATATGAGTTTTCAGTTCAATCTTCAAAAGTTGCACTTTTGCCACAAGTTATGCTCAGAAACACTGTTTAGAGCGCTTGCAGCGCCAGCAAACGCTGTTTTGAACGCCTTAATACAAGACTTACTACTTGTATGGAAATGCATGTGTAACATTACAAACATGATAAAACAGCTTGTTATCACATCCAAACACTGTTTTGGAACAAAATATGAGTTTTCAGTTCATTCTTCAAAAGTTGCACTTTTGCTCCAAGTTATGCTCAGAAACACTGTTTAGAGCGCTTACAGCGCCAGCAAACGCTGTTTTGAACGCCTTAATACAAGACTCACTACTTGTATGGAAATGGATGTGTAACATTACAAACATGATAAAACAGCTTGTTATCACATCCAAACACTGTTTTCATTCAAAATATGAGTTTTCTTTTCATTCTTGAAAAGTTGCACTTTTGCCACAAGTTATGCTCAGAAACACTGTTTAGAGCTCTTACAGCGCCAGCAAACGCTGTTTTGAACGCCTTAATACAAGACTCACTAAGTAGTGAGTCTTGTAATGTGTAACATTACAAACATGATAAAACAGCTTGTTATCACATCCAAACACTGTTTTCATTCAAAATATGAGTTTTCTTTTCATTCTTGAAAAGTTGCACTTTTGCCACAAGTTATGCTCAGAAACACTGTTTAGAGCTCTTACAGCGCCAGCAAACGCTGTTTTGAACGCCTTAATACAAGACTCACTACTTGTATGGAAATGGATGTGTAACATTACAAACATGATAAAACAGCTTGTTATCACATCCAAACACTGTTTTCATTCAAAATATGAGTTTTCTTTTCATTCTTGAAAAGTTGCACTTTTGCCCCAAGTTATGCTCAGAAACACTGTTTAGAGCTCTTACAACGCCAGAAAACGCTGTTTTGAACGCCTTAATGCAAGCCTTACTACTTGTTAGGAAATGCATGTGTAACATTACAAACATGATAAAACAGCTTGTTATCACATCCAAACACTGTTTTGGAACAAAATATGAGTTTTCAGTTCAATCTTCAAAAGTTGCACTTTTGCCACAAGTTATGCTCAGAAACACTGTTTAGAGCGCTTGCAGCGCCAGCAAACGCTGTTTTGAACGCCTTAATACAAGACTTACTACTTGTATGGAAATGCATGTGTAACATTACAAACATGATAAAACAGCTTGTTATCACATCCAAACACTGTTTTGGAACAAAATATGAGTTTTCAGTTCATTCTTCAAAAGTTGCACTTTTGCTCCAAGTTATGCTCAGAAACACTGTTTAGAGCGCTTACAGCGCCAGCAAACGCTGTTTTGAACGCCTTAATACAAGACTCACTACTTGTATGGAAATGGATGTGTAACATTACAAACATGATAAAACAGCTTGTTATCACATCCAAACACTGTTTTCATTCAAAATATGAGTTTTCTTTTCATTCTTGAAAAGTTGCACTTTTGCCACAAGTTATGCTCAGAAACACTGTTTAGAGCTCTTACAGCGCCAGCAAACGCTGTTTTGAACGCCTTAATACAAGACTCACTACTTGTATGGAAATAGATGTGTAACATTACAAACATGATAAAACAGCTTGTTATCACATCCAAACACTGTTTTCATTCAAAATATGAGTTTTCTTTTCATTCTTGAAAAGTTGCACTTTTGCCCCAAGTTATGCTCAGAAACACTGTTTAGAGCTCTTACAACGCCAGAAAACGCTGTTTTGAACGCCTTAATGCAAGCCTTACTACTTGTTAGGAAATGCATGTGTAACATTACAAACATGATAAAACAGCTTGTTATCACATCCAAACACTGTTTTGGAACAAAATATGAGTTTTCAGTTCATTCTTCAAAAGTTGCACTTTTGCTCCAAGTTATGCTCAGAAACACTGTTTAGAGCGCTTACAGCGCCAGCAAACGCTGTTTTGAACGCCTTAATACAAGACTCACTACTTGTATGGAAATGGATGTGTAACATTACAAACATGATAAAACAGCTTGTTATCACATCCAAACACTGTTTTCATTCAAAATATGAGTTTTCTTTTCATTCTTGAAAAGTTGCACTTTTGCCCCAAGTTATGCTCAGAAACACTGTTTAGAGCTCTTACAACGCCAGAAAACGCTGTTTTGAACGCCTTAATGCAAGCCTTACTACTTGTTAGGAAATGCATGTGTAACATTACAAACATGATAAAACAGCTTGTTATCACATCCAAACACTGTTTTGGAACAAAATATGAGTTTTCAGTTCATTCTTCAAAAGTTGCACTTTTGCTCCAAGTTATGCTCAGAAACACTGTTTAGAGCGCTTACAGCGCCAGCAAACGCTGTTTTGAACGCCTTAATACAAGACTCACTACTTGTATGGAAATGGATGTGTAACATTACAAACATGATAAAACAGCTTGTTATCACATCCAAACACTGTTTTGGAACAAAATATGAGTTTTCAGTTCATTCTTCAAAAGTTGCACTTTTGCCACAAGTTATGCTCAGAAACACTGTTTAGAGCGCTTGCAGCGCCAGCAAACGCTGTTTTGAACGCCTTAATACAAGACTTACTACTTGTATGGAAATGCATGTGTAACATTACAAACATGATAAAACAGCTTGTTATCACATCCAAACACTGTTTTGGAACAAAATATGAGTTTTCAGTTCATTCTTCAAAAGTTGCACTTTTGCCACAAGTTATGCTCAGAAACACTGTTTAGAGCGCTTACAGCGCCTGCAAACGCTGTTTTGAACGCCTTAATACAAGACTTACTACTTGTTAGGAAATGCATGTGTAACATTACAAACATGATAAAACAGCTTGTTATCACATCCAAACACTGTTTTAGAACAAAATATGAGTTTTCAGTTCATTCTTCAAAAGTTGCACTTTTGCTCCAAGTTATGCTCAGAAACACTGTTTAAAGCGCTTACAGCGCCAGCAAACGCTGTTTTGAACGCCTTAATGCAAGACTTACTACTTGTTAGGAAATGCATGTGTAACATTACAAACATGATAAAACAGCTTGTTATCACATCCAAACACTGTTTTCATTCAAAATATGAGTTTTCTTTTCATTCTTCAAAAGTTGCACTTTTGCCACAAGTTATGCTCAGAAACACTGTTTAGAGCTCTTACAACGCCAGCAAACGCTGTTTTGAACGCCTTAATGCAAGCCTTACCTACTTGTTAGGAAATGCATGTGTAACATTACAAACATGATAAAACAGCTTGTTATCACATCCAAACACTGTTTTAGAACAAAATATGAGTTTTCAGTTCATTCTTCAAAAGTTGCACTTTTGCTCCAAGTTATGCTCAGAAACACTGTTTAGAGCGCTTACAGCGCCAGCAAACGCTGTTTTGAACGCCTTAATGCAAGACTTACTACTTGTTAGAAAATGGATGTGTAACATTACAAACATGATAAAACAGCTTGTTATCACATCCAAACACTGTTTTCATTCAAAATATGAGTTTTCTTTTCATTCTTCAAAAGTTGCACTTTTGCCACAAGTTATGCTCAGAAACACTGTTTAGAGCTCTTACAACGCCAGCAAACGCTGTTTTGAACGCCTTAATGCAAGCCTTACTACTCGTTAGGAAATGCATGTGTAACATTACAAACATGATAAAACAGCTTGTTATCACATCCAAACACTGTTTTCATTCAAAATATGAGTTTTCAGTTCATTCTTCAAAAGTTGCACTTTTGCCACAAGTTATGCTCAGAAACACTGTTTAGAGCTCTTACAACGCCAGCAAACGCTGTTTTGAACGCCTTAATGCAAGCCTTACATACTTGTTAGGAAATGCATGTGTAACATTACAAACATGATAAAACAGCTTGTTATCACATCCAAACACTGTTTTAGAACAAAATATGAGTTTTCAGTTCATTCTTCAAAAGTTGCACTTTTGCTCCAAGTTATGCTCAGAAACACTGTTTAGAGCTCTTACAACGCCAGCAAACGCTGTTTTGAACGCCTTAATGCAAGCCTTACCTACTTGTTAGGAAATGCATGTGTAACATTACAAACATGATAAAACAGCTTGTTATCACATCCAAACACTGTTTTGGAACAAAATATGAGTTTTCAGTTCATTCTTCAAAAGTTGCACTTTTGCCACAAGTTATGCTCAGAAACACTGTTTAGAGCTCTTACAACGCCAGCAAACGCTGTTTTGAACGCCTTAATGCAAGCCTTACCTACTTGTTAGGAAATGCATGTGTAACATTACAAATATGATAAAACAGCTTGTTATCACATCCAAACACTGTTTTCATTCAAAATATGAGTTTTCTTTTCATTCCTCAAAAGTTGCACTTTTGCCACAAGTTATGCTCAGAAACACTGTTTAGAGCGCTTACAGCGCCTGCAAACGCTGTTTTGAACGCCTTAATACAAGACTTACTACTTGTTTGGAAATGCATGTGTAACATTACAAACATGATAAAACAGCTTGTTATCACATCCAAACACTGTTTTAGAACAAAATATGAGTTTTCAGTTCATTCTTCAAAAGTTGCACTTTTGCTCCAAGTTATGCTCAGAAACACTGTTTAAAGCGCTTACAGCGCCAGCAAACGCTGTTTTGAACGCCTTAATGCAAGACTTACTACTTGTTAGGAAATGCATGTGTAACATTACAAACATGATAAAACAGCTTGTTATCACATCCAAACACTGTTTTCATTCAAAATATGAGTTTTCTTTTCATTCTTCAAAAGTTGCACTTTTGCCACAAGTTATGCTCAGAAACACTGTTTAGAGCTCTTACAACGCCAGCAAACGCTGTTTTGAACGCCTTAATGCAAGCCTTACCTACTTGTTAGGAAATGCATGTGTAACATTACAAACATGATAAAACAGCTTGTTATCACATCCAAACACTGTTTTAGAACAAAATATGAGTTTTCAGTTCATTCTTCAAAAGTTGCACTTTTGCTCCAAGTTATGCTCAGAAACACTGTTTAGAGCGCTTACAGCGCCAGCAAACGCTGTTTTGAACGCCTTAATGCAAGACTTACTACTTGTTAGAAAATGGATGTGTAACATTACAAACATGATAAAACAGCTTGTTATCACATCCAAACACTGTTTTCATTCAAAATATGAGTTTTCTTTTCATTCTTCAAAAGTTGCACTTTTGCCACAAGTTATGCTCAGAAACACTGTTTAGAGCTCTTACAACGCCAGCAAACGCTGTTTTGAACGCCTTAATGCAAGCCTTACTACTCGTTAGGAAATGCATGTGTAACATTACAAACATGATAAAACAGCTTGTTATCACATCCAAACACTGTTTTCATTCAAAATATGAGTTTTCAGTTCATTCTTCAAAAGTTGCACTTTTGCCACAAGTTATGCTCAGAAACACTGTTTAGAGCTCTTACAACGCCAGCAAACGCTGTTTTGAACGCCTTAATGCAAGCCTTACATACTTGTTAGGAAATGCATGTGTAACATTACAAACATGATAAAACAGCTTGTTATCACATCCAAACACTGTTTTAGAACAAAATATGAGTTTTCAGTTCATTCTTCAAAAGTTGCACTTTTGCTCCAAGTTATGCTCAGAAACACTGTTTAGAGCTCTTACAACGCCAGCAAACGCTGTTTTGAACGCCTTAATGCAAGCCTTACCTACTTGTTAGGAAATGCATGTGTAACATTACAAACATGATAAAACAGCTTGTTATCACATCCAAACACTGTTTTGGAACAAAATATGAGTTTTCAGTTCATTCTTCAAAAGTTGCACTTTTGCCACAAGTTATGCTCAGAAACACTGTTTAGAGCTCTTACAACGCCAGCAAACGCTGTTTTGAACGCCTTAATGCAAGCCTTACCTACTTGTTAGGAAATGCATGTGTAACATTACAAATATGATAAAACAGCTTGTTATCACATCCAAACACTGTTTTCATTCAAAATATGAGTTTTCTTTTCATTCCTCAAAAGTTGCACTTTTGCCACAAGTTATGCTCAGAAACACTGTTTAGAGCGCTTACAGCGCCTGCAAACGCTGTTTTGAACGCCTTAATACAAGACTTACTACTTGTTTGGAAATGCATGTGTAACATTACAAACATGATAAAACAGCTTGTTATCACATCCAAACACTGTTTTAGAACAAAATATGAGTTTTCAGTTCATTCTTCAAAAGTTGCACTTTTGCTCCAAGTTATGCTCAGAAACACTGTTTAAAAGCGCTTACAGCGCCAGCAAACGCTGTTTTGAACGCCTTAATGCAAGACTTACTACTTGTTAGGAAATGCATGTGTAACATTACAAACATGATAAAACAGCTTGTTATCACATCCAAACACTGTTTTCATTCAAAATATGAGTTTTCTTTTCATTCTTCAAAAGTTGCACTTTTGCCACAAGTTATGCTCAGAAACACTGTTTAGAGCTCTTACAACGCCAGCAAACGCTGTTTTGAACGCCTTAATGCAAGCCTTACCTACTTGTTAGGAAATGCATGTGTAACATTACAAACATGATAAAACAGCTTGTTATCACATCCAAACACTGTTTTAGAACAAAATATGAGTTTTCAGTTCATTCTTCAAAAGTTGCACTTTTGCTCCAAGTTATGCTCAGAAACACTGTTTAGAGCGCTTACAGCGCCAGCAAACGCTGTTTTGAACGCCTTAATGCAAGACTTACTACTTGTTAGAAAATGGATGTGTAACATTACAAACATGATAAAACAGCTTGTTATCACATCCAAACACTGTTTTCATTCAAAATATGAGTTTTCTTTTCATTCTTCAAAAGTTGCACTTTTGCCACAAGTTATGCTCAGAAACACTGTTTAGAGCTCTTACAACGCCAGCAAACGCTGTTTTGAACGCCTTAATGCAAGCCTTACTACTCGTTAGGAAATGCATGTGTAACATTACAAACATGATAAAACAGCTTGTTATCACATCCAAACACTGTTTTCATTCAAAATATGAGTTTTCAGTTCATTCTTCAAAAGTTGCACTTTTGCCACAAGTTATGCTCAGAAACACTGTTTAGAGCTCTTACAACGCCAGCAAACGCTGTTTTGAACGCCTTAATGCAAGCCTTACCTACTTGTTAGGAAATGCATGTGTAACATTACAAACATGATAAAACAGCTTGTTATCACATCCAAACACTGTTTTGGAACAAAATATGAGTTTTCAGTTCATTCTTCAAAAGTTGCACTTTTGCCACAAGTTATGCTCAGAAACACTGTTTAGAGCTCTTACAACGCCAGCAAACGCTGTTTTGAACGCCTTAATGCAAGCCTTACCTACTTGTTAGGAAATGCATGTGTAACATTACAAACATGATAAAACAGCTTGTTATCACATCCAAACACTGTTTTAGAACAAAATATGAGTTTTCAGTTCATTCTTCAAAAGTTGCACTTTTGCTCCAAGTTATGCTCAGAAACACTGTTTAGAGCTCTTACAACGCCAGCAAACGCTGTTTTGAACGCCTTAATGCAAGCCTTACCTACTTGTTAGGAAATGCATGTGGAACATTACAAACATGATAAAACAGCTTGTTATCACATCCAAACACTGTTTTCATTCAAAATATGAGTTTTCTTTTCATTCTTGAAAAGTTGCACTTTTGCTCCAAGTTATGCTCAGAAACACTGTTTAGAGCGCTTACAGCGCCAGCAAACGCTGTTTTGAACGCCTTAATGCAAGACTTACTACTTGTTAGAAAATGGATGTGTAACATTACAAACATGATAAAACAGCTTGTTATCACATCCAAACACTGTTTTCATTCAAAATATGAGTTTTCTTTTCATTCTTCAAAAGTTGCACTTTTGCCACAAGTTATGCTCAGAAACACTGTTTAGAGCTCTTACAACGCCAGCAAACGCTGTTTTGAACGCCTTAATGCAAGCCTTACCTACTTGTTAGGAAATGCATGTGGAACATTACAAACATGATAAAACAGCTTGTTATCACATCCAAACACTGTTTTGGAACAAAATATGAGTTTTCAGTTCATTCTTCAAAAGTTGCACTTTTGCCACAAGTTATGCTCAGAAACACTGTTTAGAGCTCTTACAACGCCAGCAAACGCTGTTTTGAACGCCTTAATGCAAGACTTACTACTTGTTAGAAAATGGATGTGTAACATTACAAACATGATAAAACAGCTTGTTATCACATCCAAACACTGTTTTCATTCAAAATATGAGTTTTCTTTTCATTCTTCAAAAGTTGCACTTTTGCCACAAGTTATGCTCAGAAACACTGTTTAGAGCTCTTACAACGCCAGCAAACGCTGTTTTGAACGCCTTAATGCAAGCCTTACCACTTGTTAGGAAATGCATGTGGAACATTACAAACATGATAAAACAGCTTGTTATCACATCCAAACACTGTTTTGGAACAAAATATGAGTTTTCAGTTCATTCTTCAAAAGTTGCACTTTTGCCACAAGTTATGCTCAGAAACACTGTTTAGAGCTCTTACAACGCCAGCAAACGCTGTTTTGAACGCCTTAATGCAAGCCTTACCTACTTGTTAGGAAATGGATGTGTAACATTACAAACATGATAAAACAGCTTGTTATCACATCCAAACACTGTTTTCATTCAAAATATGAGTTTTCTTTTCATTCTTGAAAAGTTGCACTTTTGCTCCAAGTTATGCTCAGAAACACTGTTTAGAGCGCTTACAGCGCCAGCAAACGCTGTTTTGAACGCCTTAATGCAAGACTTACTACTTGTTAGAAAATGGATGTGTAACATTACAAACATGATAAAACAGCTTGTTATCACATCCAAACACTGTTTTCATTCAAAATATGAGTTTTCTTTTCATTCTTCAAAAGTTGCACTTTTGCCACAAGTTATGCTCAGAAACACTGTTTAGAGCTCTTACAACGCCAGCAAACGCTGTTTTGAACGCCTTAATGCAAGCCTTACCTACTTGTTAGGAAATGCATGTGGAACATTACAAACATGATAAAACAGCTTGTTATCACATCCAAACACTGTTTTCATTCAAAATATGAGTTTTCTTTTCATTCTTGAAAAGTTGCACTTTTGCTCCAAGTTATGCTCAGAAACACTGTTTAGAGCGCTTACAGCGCCAGCAAACGCTGTTTTGAACGCCTTAATGCAAGACTTACTACTTGTTAGAAAATGGATGTGTAACATTACAAACATGATAAAACAGCTTGTTATCACATCCAAACACTGTTTTCATTCAAAATATGAGTTTTCTTTTCATTCTTCAAAAGTTGCACTTTTGCCACAAGTTATGCTCAGAAACACTGTTTAGAGCTCTTACAACGCCAGCAAACGCTGTTTTGAACGCCTTAATGCAAGCCTTACCTACTTGTTAGGAAATGCATGTGTAACATTACAAACATGATAAAACAGCTTGTTATCACATCCAAACACTGTTTTCATTCAAAATATGAGTTTTCTTTTCATTCTTGAGAAGTTGCACTTTTGCTCCAAGTTATGCTCAGAAACACTGTTTAGAGCGCTTACAGCGCCAGCAAACGCTGTATTGAACGCCTTAATGCAAGACATACTACTTGTTAGAAAATGGATGTGTAACATTACAAACATGATAAAACAGCTTGTTATCACATCCAAACACTGTTTTCATTCAAAATATGAGTTTTCTTTTCATTCTTCAAAAGTTGCACTTTTGCCACAAGTTATGCTCAGAAACACTGTTTAGAGCTCTTACAACGCCAGCAAACGCTGTTTTGAACGCCTTAATGCAAGCCTTACCTACTTGTTAGGAAATGCATGTGTAACATTACAAACATGATAAAACAGCTTGTTATCACATCCAAACACTGTTTTGGAACAAAATATGAGTTTTCAGTTCATTCTTCAAAAGTTGCACTTTTGCTCCAAGTTATGCTCAGAAACACTGTTTAGAGCGCTTACAGCGCCAGCAAACGCTGTTTTGAACGCCTTAATACAAGACTCACTACTTGTATGGAAATGGATGTGTAACATTACAAACATGATAAAACAGCTTGTTATCACATCCAAACACTGTTTTCATTCAAAATATGAGTTTTCTTTTCATTCTTGAAAAGTTGCACTTTTGCCACAAGTTATGCTCAGAAACACTGTTTAGAGCTCTTACAGCGCCAGCAAACGCTGTTTTGAACGCCTTAATACAAGACTCACTACTTGTATGGAAATGGATGTGTAACATTACAAACATGATAAAACAGCTTGTTATCACATCCAAACACTGTTTTGGAACAAAATATGAGTTTTCAGTTCATTCTTCAAAAGTTGCACTTTTGCTCCAAGTTATGCTCAGAAACACTGTTTAGAGCGCTTACAGCGCCAGCAAACGCTGTTTTGAACGCCTTAATACAAGACTCACTACTTGTATGGAAATGGATGTGTAACATTACAAACATGATAAAACAGCTTGTTATCACATCCAAACACTGTTTTCATTCAAAATATGAGTTTTCTTTTCATTCTTGAAAAGTTGCACTTTTGCCCCAAGTTATGCTCAGAAACACTGTTTAGAGCTCTTACAACGCCAGAAAACGCTGTTTTGAACGCCTTAATGCAAGCCTTACTACTTGTTAGGAAATGCATGTGTAACATTACAAACATGATAAAACAGCTTGTTATCACATCCAAACACTGTTTTGGAACAAAATATGAGTTTTCAGTTCATTCTTCAAAAGTTGCACTTTTGCTCCAAGTTATGCTCAGAAACACTGTTTAGAGCGCTTACAGCGCCAGCAAACGCTGTTTTGAACGCCTTAATACAAGACTCACTACTTGTATGGAAATGGATGTGTAACATTACAAACATGATAAAACAGCTTGTTATCACATCCAAACACTGTTTTCATTCAAAATATGAGTTTTCTTTTCATTCTTGAAAAGTTGCACTTTTGCCACAAGTTATGCTCAGAAACACTGTTTAGAGCTCTTACAGCGCCAGCAAACGCTGTTTTGAACGCCTTAATACAAGACTCACTGCTTGTATGGAAATAGATGTGTAACATTACAAACATGATAAAACAGCTTGTTATCACATCCAAACACTGTTTTGGAACAAAATATGAGTTTTCAGTTCATTCTTCAAAAGTTGCACTTTTGCTCCAAGTTATGCTCAGAAACACTGTTTAGAGCGCTTACAGCGCCAGCAAACGCTGTTTTGAACGCCTTAATACAAGACTCACTACTTGTATGGAAATGGATGTGTAACATTACAAACATGATAAAACAGCTTGTTATCACATCCAAACACTGTTTTCATTCAAAATATGAGTTTTCTTTTCATTCTTGAAAAGTTGCACTTTTGCCCCAAGTTATGCTCAGAAACACTGTTTAGAGCTCTTACAACGCCAGAAAACGCTGTTTTGAACGCCTTAATGCAAGCCTTACTACTTGTTAGGAAATGCATGTGTAACATTACAAACATGATAAAACAGCTTGTTATCACATCCAAACACTGTTTTGGAACAAAATATGAGTTTTCAGTTCATTCTTCAAAAGTTGCACTTTTGCTCCAAGTTATGCTCAGAAACACTGTTTAGAGCGCTTACAGCGCCAGCAAACGCTGTTTTGAACGCCTTAATACAAGACTCACTACTTGTATGGAAATGGATGTGTAACATTACAAACATGATAAAACAGCTTGTTATCACATCCAAACACTGTTTTGGAACAAAATATGAGTTTTCAGTTCATTCTTCAAAAGTTGCACTTTTGCCACAAGTTATGCTCAGAAACACTGTTTAGAGCGCTTGCAGCGCCAGCAAACGCTGTTTTGAACGCCTTAATACAAGACTTACTACTTGTATGGAAATGCATGTGTAACATTACAAACATGATAAAACAGCTTGTTATCACATCCAAACACTGTTTTGGAACAAAATATGAGTTTTCAGTTCATTCTTCAAAAGTTGCACTTTTGCTCCAAGTTATGCTCAGAAACACTGTTTAGAGCGCTTACAGCGCCAGCAAACGCTGTTTTGAACGCCTTAATACAAGACTCACTACTTGTATGGAAATGGATGTGTAACATTACAAACATGATAAAACAGCTTGTTATCACATCCAAACACTGTTTTCATTCAAAATATGAGTTTTCTTTTCATTCTTGAAAAGTTGCACTTTTGCCCCAAGTTATGCTCAGAAACACTGTTTAGAGCTCTTACAACGCCAGAAAACGCTGTTTTGAACGCCTTAATGCAAGCCTTACTACTTGTTAGGAAATGCATGTGTAACATTACAAACATGATAAAACAGCTTGTTATCACATCCAAACACTGTTTTGGAACAAAATATGAGTTTTCAGTTCATTCTTCAAAAGTTGCACTTTTGCTCCAAGTTATGCTCAGAAACACTGTTTAGAGCGCTTACAGCGCCAGCAAACGCTGTTTTGAACGCCTTAATACAAGACTCACTACTTGTATGGAAATGGATGTGTAACATTACAAACATGATAAAACAGCTTGTTATCACATCCAAACACTGTTTTGGAACAAAATATGAGTTTTCAGTTCAATCTTCAAAAGTTGCACTTTTGCCACAAGTTATGCTCAGAAACACTGTTTAGAGCGCTTGCAGCGCCAGCAAACGCTGTTTTGAACGCCTTAATACAAGACTTACTACTTGTATGGAAATGCATGTGTAACATTACAAACATGATAAAACAGCTTGTTATCACATCCAAACACTGTTTTGGAACAAAATATGAGTTTTCAGTTCATTCTTCAAAAGTTGCACTTTTGCTCCAAGTTATGCTCAGAAACACTGTTTAGAGCGCTTACAGCGCCAGCAAACGCTGTTTTGAACGCCTTAATACAAGACTCACTACTTGTATGGAAATGGATGTGTAACATTACAAACATGATAAAACAGCTTGTTATCACATCCAAACACTGTTTTGGAACAAAATATGAGTTTTCAGTTCAATCTTCAAAAGTTGCACTTTTGCCACAAGTTATGCTCAGAAACACTGTTTAGAGCGCTTGCAGCGCCAGCAAACGCTGTTTTGAACGCCTTAATACAAGACTTACTACTTGTATGGAAATGCATGTGTAACATTACAAACATGATAAAACAGCTTGTTATCACATCCAAACACTGTTTTGGAACAAAATATGAGTTTTCAGTTCATTCTTCAAAAGTTGCACTTTTGCTCCAAGTTATGCTCAGAAACACTGTTTAGAGCGCTTACAGCGCCAGCAAACGCTGTTTTGAACGCCTTAATACAAGACTCACTACTTGTATGGAAATGGATGTGTAACATTACAAACATGATAAAACAGCTTGTTATCACATCCAAACACTGTTTTCATTCAAAATATGAGTTTTCTTTTCATTCTTGAAAAGTTGCACTTTTGCCACAAGTTATGCTCAGAAACACTGTTTAGAGCTCTTACAGCGCCAGCAAACGCTGTTTTGAACGCCTTAATACAAGACTCACTACTTGTATGGAATGGATGTGTAACATTACAAACATGATAAAACAGCTTGTTATCACATCCAAACACTGTTTTCATTCAAAATATGAGTTTTCTTTTCATTCTTGAAAAGTTGCACTTTTGCCCAAGTTATGCTCAGAAACACTGTTTAGAGCTCTTACAACGCCAGAAAACGCTGTTTTGAACGCCTTAATGCAAGCCTTACTACTTGTTAGGAAATGCATGTGTAACATTACAAACATGATAAAACAGCTTGTTATCACATCCAAACACTGTTTTGGAACAAAATATGAGTTTTCAGTTCAATCTTCAAAAGTTGCACTTTTGCCACAAGTTATGCTCAGAAACACTGTTTAGAGCGCTTGCAGCGCCAGCAAACGCTGTTTTGAACGCCTTAATACAAGACTTACTACTTGTATGGAAATGCATGTGTAACATTACAAACATGATAAAACAGCTTGTTATCACATCCAAACACTGTTTTGGAACAAAATATGAGTTTTCAGTTCATTCTTCAAAAGTTGCACTTTTGCTCCAAGTTATGCTCAGAAACACTGTTTAGAGCGCTTACAGCGCCAGCAAACGCTGTTTTGAACGCCTTAATACAAGACTCACTACTTGTATGGAAATGGATGTGTAACATTACAAACATGATAAAACAGCTTGTTATCACATCCAAACACTGTTTTCATTCAAAATATGAGTTTTCTTTTCATTCTTGAAAAGTTGCACTTTTGCCACAAGTTATGCTCAGAAACACTGTTTAGAGCTCTTACAGCGCCAGCAAACGCTGTTTTGAACGCCTTAATACAAGACTCACTACTTGTATGGAAATAGATGTGTAACATTACAAACATGATAAAACAGCTTGTTATCACATCCAAACACTGTTTTCATTCAAAATATGAGTTTTCTTTTCATTCTTGAAAAGTTGCACTTTTGCCCCAAGTTATGCTCAGAAACACTGTTTAGAGCTCTTACAACGCCAGAAAACGCTGTTTTGAACGCCTTAATGCAAGCCTTACTACTTGTTAGGAAATGCATGTGTAACATTACAAACATGATAAAACAGCTTGTTATCACATCCAAACACTGTTTTGGAACAAAATATGAGTTTTCAGTTCATTCTTCAAAAGTTGCACTTTTGCTCCAAGTTATGCTCAGAAACACTGTTTAGAGCGCTTACAGCGCCAGCAAACGCTGTTTTGAACGCCTTAATACAAGACTCACTACTTGTATGGAAATGGATGTGTAACATTACAAACATGATAAAACAGCTTGTTATCACATCCAAACACTGTTTTCATTCAAAATATGAGTTTTCTTTTCATTCTTGAAAAGTTGCACTTTTGCCCCAAGTTATGCTCAGAAACACTGTTTAGAGCTCTTACAACGCCAGAAAACGCTGTTTTGAACGCCTTAATGCAAGCCTTACTACTTGTTAGGAAATGCATGTGTAACATTACAAACATGATAAAACAGCTTGTTATCACATCCAAACACTGTTTTGGAACAAAATATGAGTTTTCAGTTCATTCTTCAAAAGTTGCACTTTTGCTCCAAGTTATGCTCAGAAACACTGTTTAGAGTGCTTACAGCGCCAGCAAACGCTGTTTTGAACGCCTTAATACAAGACTCACTACTTGTATGGAAATGGATGTGTAACATTACAAACATGATAAAACAGCTTGTTATCACATCCAAACACTGTTTTGGAACAAAATATGAGTTTTCAGTTCATTCTTCAAAAGTTGCACTTTTGCCACAAGTTATGCTCAGAAACACTGTTTAGAGCGCTTGCAGCGCCAGCAAACGCTGTTTTGAACGCCTTAATACAAGACTTACTACTTGTATGGAAATGCATGTGTAACATTACAAACATGATAAAACAGCTTGTTATCACATCCAAACACTGTTTTGGAACAAAATATGAGTTTTCAGTTCATTCTTCAAAAGTTGCACTTTTGCTCCAAGTTATGCTCAGAAACACTGTTTAGAGCTCTTACAACGCCAGCAAACGCTGTTTTGAACGCCTTAATGCAAGCCTTACCTACTTGTTAGGAAATGCATGTGTAACATTACAAACATGATAAAACAGCTTGTTATCACATCCAAACACTGTTTTGGAACAAAATATGAGTTTTCAGTTCATTCTTCAAAAGTTGCACTTTTGCCACAAGTTATGCTCAGAAACACTGTTTAGAGCTCTTACAACGCCAGCAAACGCTGTTTTGAACGCCTTAATGCAAGCCTTACCTACTTGTTAGGAAATGCATGTGTAACATTACAAATATGATAAAACAGCTTGTTATCACATCCAAACACTGTTTTCATTCAAAATATGAGTTTTCTTTTCATTCCTCAAAAGTTGCACTTTTGCCACAAGTTATGCTCAGAAACACTGTTTAGAGCGCTTACAGCGCCTGCAAACGCTGTTTTGAACGCCTTAATACAAGACTTACTACTTGTTTGGAAATGCATGTGTAACATTACAAACATGATAAAACAGCTTGTTATCACATCCAAACACTGTTTTAGAACAAAATATGAGTTTTCAGTTCATTCTTCAAAAGTTGCACTTTTGCTCCAAGTTATGCTCAGAAACACTGTTTAAAGCGCTTACAGCGCCAGCAAACGCTGTTTTGAACGCCTTAATGCAAGACTTACTACTTGTTAGGAAATGCATGTGTAACATTACAAACATGATAAAACAGCTTGTTATCACATCCAAACACTGTTTTCATTCAAAATATGAGTTTTCTTTTCATTCTTCAAAAGTTGCACTTTTGCCACAAGTTATGCTCAGAAACACTGTTTAGAGCTCTTACAACGCCAGCAAACGCTGTTTTGAACGCCTTAATGCAAGCCTTACCTACTTGTTAGGAAATGCATGTGTAACATTACAAACATGATAAAACAGCTTGTTATCACATCCAAACACTGTTTTAGAACAAAATATGAGTTTTCAGTTCATTCTTCAAAAGTTGCACTTTTGCTCCAAGTTATGCTCAGAAACACTGTTTAGAGCGCTTACAGCGCCAGCAAACGCTGTTTTGAACGCCTTAATGCAAGACTTACTACTTGTTAGAAAATGGATGTGTAACATTACAAACATGATAAAACAGCTTGTTATCACATCCAAACACTGTTTTCATTCAAAATATGAGTTTTCTTTTCATTCTTCAAAAGTTGCACTTTTGCCACAAGTTATGCTCAGAAACACTGTTTAGAGCTCTTACAACGCCAGCAAACGCTGTTTTGAACGCCTTAATGCAAGCCTTACTACTCGTTAGGATAATAATAATTGTAACATTACAAACATGATAAAACAGCTTGTTATCACATCCAAACACTGTTTTCATTCAAAATATGAGTTTTCAGTTCATTCTTCAAAAGTTGCACTTTTGCCACAAGTTATGCTCAGAAACACTGTTTAGAGCTCTTACAACGCCAGCAAACGCTGTTTTGAACGCCTTAATGCAAGCCTTACCTACTTGTTAGGAAATGCATGTGTAACATTACAAACATGATAAAACAGCTTGTTATCACATCCAAACACTGTTTTGGAACAAAATATGAGTTTTCAGTTCATTCTTCAAAAGTTGCACTTTTGCCACAAGTTATGCTCAGAAACACTGTTTAGAGCTCTTACAACGCCAGCAAACGCTGTTTTGAACGCCTTAATGCAAGCCTTACCTACTTGTTAGGAAATGCATGTGTAACATTACAAACATGATAAAACAGCTTGTTATCACATCCAAACACTGTTTTAGAACAAAATATGAGTTTTCAGTTCATTCTTCAAAAGTTGCACTTTTGCTCCAAGTTATGCTCAGAAACACTGTTTAGAGCTCTTACAACGCCAGCAAACGCTGTTTTGAACGCCTTAATGCAAGCCTTACCTACTTGTTAGGAAATGCATGTGGAACATTACAAACATGATAAAACAGCTTGTTATCACATCCAAACACTGTTTTCATTCAAAATATGAGTTTTCTTTTCATTCTTGAAAAGTTGCACTTTTGCTCCAAGTTATGCTCAGAAACACTGTTTAGAGCGCTTACAGCGCCAGCAAACGCTGTTTTGAACGCCTTAATGCAAGACTTACTACTTGTTAGAAAATGGATGTGTAACATTACAAACATGATAAAACAGCTTGTTATCACATCCAAACACTGTTTTCATTCAAAATATGAGTTTTCTTTTCATTCTTCAAAAGTTGCACTTTTGCCACAAGTTATGCTCAGAAACACTGTTTAGAGCTCTTACAACGCCAGCAAACGCTGTTTTGAACGCCTTAATGCAAGCCTTACCTACTTGTTAGGAAATGCATGTGGAACATTACAAACATGATAAAACAGCTTGTTATCACATCCAAACACTGTTTTGGAACAAAATATGAGTTTTCAGTTCATTCTTCAAAAGTTGCACTTTTGCCACAAGTTATGCTCAGAAACACTGTTTAGAGCTCTTACAACGCCAGCAAACGCTGTTTTGAACGCCTTAATGCAAGACTTACTACTTGTTAGAAAATGGATGTGTAACATTACAAACATGATAAAACAGCTTGTTATCACATCCAAACACTGTTTTCATTCAAAATATGAGTTTTCTTTTCATTCTTCAAAAGTTGCACTTTTGCCACAAGTTATGCTCAGAAACACTGTTTAGAGCTCTTACAACGCCAGCAAACGCTGTTTTGAACGCCTTAATGCAAGCCTTACCACTTGTTAGGAAATGCATGTGGAACATTACAAACATGATAAAACAGCTTGTTATCACATCCAAACACTGTTTTGGAACAAAATATGAGTTTTCAGTTCATTCTTCAAAAGTTGCACTTTTGCCACAAGTTATGCTCAGAAACACTGTTTAGAGCTCTTACAACGCCAGCAAACGCTGTTTTGAACGCCTTAATGCAAGCCTTACCTACTTGTTAGGAAATGGATGTGTAACATTACAAACATGATAAAACAGCTTGTTATCACATCCAAACACTGTTTTCATTCAAAATATGAGTTTTCTTTTCATTCTTGAAAAGTTGCACTTTTGCTCCAAGTTATGCTCAGAAACACTGTTTAGAGCGCTTACAGCGCCAGCAAACGCTGTTTTGAACGCCTTAATGCAAGACTTACTACTTGTTAGAAAATGGATGTGTAACATTACAAACATGATAAAACAGCTTGTTATCACATCCAAACACTGTTTTCATTCAAAATATGAGTTTTCTTTTCATTCTTCAAAAGTTGCACTTTTGCCACAAGTTATGCTCAGAAACACTGTTTAGAGCTCTTACAACGCCAGCAAACGCTGTTTTGAACGCCTTAATGCAAGCCTTACCTACTTGTTAGGAAATGCATGTGGAACATTACAAACATGATAAAACAGCTTGTTATCACATCCAAACACTGTTTTCATTCAAAATATGAGTTTTCTTTTCATTCTTGAAAAGTTGCACTTTTGCTCCAAGTTATGCTCAGAAACACTGTTTAGAGCGCTTACAGCGCCAGCAAACGCTGTTTTGAACGCCTTAATGCAAGACTTACTACTTGTTAGAAAATGGATGTGTAACATTACAAACATGATAAAACAGCTTGTTATCACATCCAAACACTGTTTTCATTCAAAATATGAGTTTTCTTTTCATTCTTCAAAAGTTGCACTTTTGCCACAAGTTATGCTCAGAAACACTGTTTAGAGCTCTTACAACGCCAGCAAACGCTGTTTTGAACGCCTTAATGCAAGCCTTACCTACTTGTTAGGAAATGCATGTGGAACATTACAAACATGATAAAACAGCTTGTTATCACATCCAAACACTGTTTTGGAACAAAATATGAGTTTTCAGTTCATTCTTCAAAAGTTGCACTTTTGCCACAAGTTATGCTCAGAAACACTGTTTAGAGCTCTTACAACGCCAGCAAACGCTGTTTTGAACGCCTTAATGCAAGCCTTACCTACTTGTTAGGAAATGCATGTGTAACATTACAAACATGATAAAACAGCTTGTTATCACATCCAAACACTGTTTTCATTCAAAATATGAGTTTTCTTTTCATTCTTGAGAAGTTGCACTTTTGCTCCAAGTTATGCTCAGAAACACTGTTTAGAGCGCTTACAGCGCCAGCAAACGCTGTATTGAACGCCTTAATGCAAGACATACTACTTGTTAGAAAATGGATGTGTAACATTACAAACATGATAAAACAGCTTGTTATCACATCCAAACACTGTTTTCATTCAAAATATGAGTTTTCTTTTCATTCTTCAAAAGTTGCACTTTTGCCACAAGTTATGCTC
>NW_027507217.1:0-71867 GCF_052324685.1 Brachyhypopomus gauderio | reverse complement strand
TGATTACCTGTATAGTGTCAGATTAATTATCTGTTGTTCATTAAGAAGTGATTTGTTTGTTTTTTCTGTCAATGGATTAATTCCACTGTTTTTATGTCTTCCTTTAAGTGCAGACATAAAAAAAATATGAGAAGGATTTTTGATTCTCCAAGCCAAGGTTTATTACAGCAGGTTATTAAGACCAGTAATAATAAAGCATCAAAACATATTTACATATTTTCGATATTTAAATGCATACATTATAAAATTTGCTCCATGTCTTTACAAGTGGTCCATTCTGATAGTTCACAAGCAGACAAGATACAGTAAATAGCTGATTTATGCTGCCTGAAATAGACATGGGGATGACGGTGTCAAACAATTTGTGCTCCTTTACTTGTCGGATGCACCGTTCAACATGTACCCTGAGCCTGGCTACGGACTGTGTGTGTTTTACGTCATGTGCAGACATTCGTGTGCACCTTTTCAGGAAAACTGGCCTGTGGATCTTACATGGTACAAGATCGTCTACCAGGAAGCCCTTATCCACCATTATTGCCATGTCATGGGTAAGTAGAGGAATAATTCCTGACTGTCTGAACATCTCCCTGTCACTAATAGACCCAGCATAGAGTCCAGACACAAAGGTTATGGCACTATGGGGTGCCATTCCAATTAAGAAAGTAGGTTTGGAGTTGGTGACCCGTATCATCTGATGTGTTGCAGGTTCAATCAGTTCCCAGAAGGCCATCAGGTGGTTGTAGGTTGCAAACCTGCAAAGACAGTAGATGGATTATTAAGATACACTGATCAAAAACGAATCAGTCATATCCAGTATTTTTGTTCAGAAGCTCATCTTTTTAGATCATTTTAACTCTATTGTGCACACATTCCAGGCGGACATTTTAAAAATTCCTCAGATTCCCGACATAGTCCACTATAAAACTAGATATCTCAGGTTGTACATATAGGGAAATGATAATTCATGGCTCAAACTGAAGTAGACAGTTGGGGGAACATATTGATTCACTTCAATACCATATTCCTTGGTTTGTTTTATTTTAGAACCTCTATTACAGATGCTAATATGCCAGGAATGTCAGACAGGGTTCCCACACCTTGGTTAACATAAAATTCAAGGACCTTTCAATGACTTTCCAGGACCAACTTCCTCAAATTCAAGGACAGCACCTGCCAGCATTTACCTACTCTTACCCCTGAATATGTTATCAAAAAACGATGTTAATACAACGCAAATTCAAAAGACTGAATGTCATTTCAAGCCATGCATCCTGAAATTTTCTGTGCATGACTGGCAATTTAGCAATGCACATCTGAGATGACGACATTCACGTAAAATGGCTATAGTTGTTGAAGGATCAACAACTACCTACAGGAAACACTTGCTTTCGGTGCTGAACAAACAAACAAATTTCTCTACAGGAGAATGACCAAAGTCAGCATAGGCCCTGTAGAATCAATGTAATTTTAAATGAACTTGTGCTGGCAAAATAATGACACGTTGACAGTAGACAAATAATAATAATAATAACAATAATACACATATGCATATACACATACAGTACATACATAAAACAGAGGAGCAAAGCCATATAATGAGATTAGAACTATAGATTTCTAGAGAAATCTGGCGTGAGATGATTCTAGCATAGTTTTTAAATCTACTTAATAAAGAATAATATTCATTCATAAAGAGAACAGCCTTTTAACCACTCCACTTATGGTAGTGAATTTATGGAATCAGAGAAATTCGAACTGAAGTATAATGGTATCAAAAGAAAGAAGTTTGAGATTAATCCAGTTTCTAGTGTCCATGCAAAAACTTTGTAAATATTGAGATGGAAAAACATATGCTCCTGGGATTCATCTTCTGACTTAAAAAAGGTCCATTAATCCACATCAAGTTTAACTCTTCTTTCAAGAAACATGGCTACAGGATATATCTTATTTATTATTTTGAAATGAGTCTCTTTTACTTTAGAAGACATGAGCCATTTGACAAGCCTTTGTGGTTTTATAATTTTTATTAGGATGTTTCTTGAAAGAATATCTATTATATCTTTTGTCTCATACCATCAGTGATAATCTTGTTATTACACTTGAACTCAACAGTCATTCACTTTTAACATGGGCATCGAAACAGTCAACTCTGAATATAAAATGTTAAAGGAATCACTTTGCAGACTTTCTTTAAATCTTTATAACAACTCATATCAGATCATATTTTTTCAACAAAGGATGAGAAATTTAAAACATCATGGCAATCTTTTTCATAGCAATCTTTTGTAAATATTGACTTCCTTACCAACTGTGCCCTATTATTCTGTGACCGCGGTCTTCATCCATGTGAAATTTCAAACCCTCTAAAATATTCAAGGACCGTCAAGGACGGCTGTCTTTTATGCCTGTTTTCAAAAACTTTCCAGGGCCTTGAACTTATTTTTTCAGATTCACAAACTTTCAAGGATTTCAAGGACCCGTGGGAACCCTGTATGATATGATATTTATGTCCAATATAGTCCGACAGGCTATGCCAAGCTACCGTAGCCAACTCCGGTAGCATCCGACACGATACAGAGTACTCCAGCACTCAAAAGCTCCAATACTGTCTATAATCTAATGTTTAGTATTAGAATATATATTTTGTACAATATCGCTTATGAAAAATTATCAATTTTTACTCACGTGTACACTGAGTCGCGTCGTAGCGGGTGTACGGTCTCACTTCCGGGTTGGCGAAAATGCCGAAAATTGCTCATATATTCCATAAAAAGTTATCGGTTTATGTTCAAAAGTATCCACAATCAGAATAAAAACGAACAAAATAATCCACGACTGCTTCAGTTTCGCCGAATAGTGCGTTCTGGGGAGCTTGGCTTAGGTTAGCAAAGGTTAGCGGTTAGCTTATGTTGCTATGCTAGCGGACCCACATTGGAAATGAAGCGCGACTTTCCGAGGGCTCAATAAAAAAATATAATTGAGCAATCATGGCAAATGAGGGCTGGTTAGCTTCAGAAGGAAGTAAACTATTGGTTAGAAGAGCTTCCAATCACTTGTAAGGCTCCGGCTTGTCTCTGTGGACTGATCAAGTTGGTGCACTTGCAGTCAACACGAGCGAGTGTGGCCAGGGTTGGCAGGTCGTGCATAAATATCCCGGCCAAAGTCAGTGTAAAATGCGCCCGTCAGAAGCCAAAAGTAGCCCAAAGTGTTAGAGTGTTAAAATTGAGACTATTTAAGTATTATATCGCCATCGATTGTTATTGTTGACTTGTAACTCCCGCGGTGGGCCAAGTCAAAAGTAGCCCAAAAACGAAAAACTTTGAAGGAGTTTCAAACAAGCCCAATTTGGAGTGAAAACCGCGAATCTGGCAACCAGGTTTAGATGGTATGTGCAGTATATAAAGAGCTGCAAATTCATATATGTCTCGAGGACGGTATGCCAAAAAGTATATTAACCTAAATATATTTTAGGAAACAGAATAGTCCTATATTACATATATTCTAGTTCTACATTAACTGTTCAAACATTATTCCATTTTTCCCTGTGCAAAAATAAGATTTCGCTACCACAATGCATTACTATTTTGCATAAACCAATCAGCTTCAAGTCGGCATATGACGCCCGCTGACGTTTCTAGGAAGTAAACAGGAAACTAACGAGCTAACTGTGAATGTCTTTGGACTGGCTTGATCAAATTTGACAATTAAGCCATCTTTTTTTAGTTATATTGTGCTGCATCTAATAAAGTATGGTTAGCAAACGCTTCCTTGTATCCATGTTAACGTTAGTGATTGTATCAATAAATTTACCTTGACAGACCAGAAGCTATTACTTACTATTGAGATGTTTGTTTTAGCTAGCTAACTATGAAGCTGCTGTGTAAGTAGCATATCATTACATTTTTATTTTTATTCATCTTCCCCCCTGCACAGTGTCAATGAAAAACAAGGTGACAGGAGAGGTCCGCGTGAGGGCAGTTTGTCATAGGTCTATGAGGAAAAGTGAAAAGCCACATGACTTGAGAGTAGGATCAATGGTTACACACACACACACAAGTGTTTGTGTATATATGTATGTATGTATGTATGTATGTACAAACATGCACTAATCAGTCATAACAATTACTGTTTTTTCGCAAGATATTTAAATATGGCAGTCTGAACTAAAGAAGCAAAAGCAGCCTTAATCCTGTGGTCTTTGCTGAATAAGACTTCCAGGGACTTCACATACAGTTGTTCCTGTTCTGGCAAAACAAAATATCCTGTTCTCACTCAACAAAATATTGGGCGCAGTGGGGGGCGCAAAATTATTCTCATCTATTAATGGGGGGCACGGCAGAAAACGTTTGGGAACCACTCCTTTAATGTATAAGTGTATAGAAGTGTATAACCACTACATCAGATTACTGCCATAATATAAGCAAAGCTGATTAAATATTGAAGGTGTGGTCATCTCCAATCACACCCTTCACTAATCACATTGACTAAATCTATAGCATCAATAAAACATGGTATTTGGTGCCCAAGCTTTTGCATGTGCCTACATATTTTATCTCTCTACCTTCAGTGAATTAAAGTGGATGTGTACAGTCAACTAATTTGGGAAACTTTACCTGACTTATTTATTTTTGCTCAATTACTGCTGTTCAATAAAATGTTAACAGATATTTTAATATATTTTTTCTCCTTAGATGGTGTTAAAACACTCGAGCCCTGTCATTTTGGTGAGCACCCATTGCTCCTGTGTGGCAGGATGTGCCCTGTGCAATCATTTGGTTGCCCTTCTTTATCAGACTGCACACTATTCTCAGCTAGATATTCCTGCTGTACCCCCAGTCCAAAGCTGCACAGACACCGAGCAGCGAGTTACCTAGCATGTCAGTTTGTATGTCACATGTATGTTCATCCATATGTAGCCACCATTAAAACAGTGCTAAATGTGTCCCTACTTTTAGGGTGTGAAGCCGGGACCCGTTGGAGAAATGGAGGTTCGAAAACCAAGGAATTCAACTGCTGACTGTGTGAGGTTATATATATATATATATATATATAAGTTATCTTTTAAACCTTATATTCAACATCTAATTAAAAAGCTTAGACTTTTGTTAGGTTTTTATTATAGAAATAAATCTTGTTTTTCTTTTATTGTAAAAAAGAAGTTAGTTGAAGCAACGTTCATGCCTGTATTAGATTATGGAGATATTTTGTATATGAATGCTCCTGTGCACTGTTTGAGCATACTGGACAGTGTGTATCATAGTGCTTTGCGATTTATAACAAACTGTCGACCTCTTACTCATCACTGTTTGTTATACACAAAAGTGAATTGGACTTTGTTGCAGGCACGACGTTTTGCACATTGGTATGTTTTTATTTACAAAGCACTAATTGGGAATTTGCCTAATTATTTATGTTGTCTTCTGAATAGAAGGCAAAGTCTGCTCAGTCTTCGTTCGAGTGAGTTTTTGCAACTTGCTGTTCCTAGAGCTCGAACAGAGCTAGGAAAGACTGCTTTTAGTTTTGCTGCTCCATACACATGGAACCGGTTACAGGCTGATATAAAAATCAAGGACCTTGTTTCTTTGAACAGATTTAAGACTCTGATAAAATCAGTCAGGTCCAGATCATCTGTGTGTGCGTGTTTTAATAAATTTTATGTGAGATTTTGAATGTATCTTGAATGTTGTAATTTGTGCTGCTGCTCGGTCTCTCTTGGCCAGGTCTCTCTTGTAAAAGGGATCTTGTATCTCAAGGGACTAACCTGGTTAAATAAAGGCAAATAAAAAAATAAAAAAATATTACCTTTGATCCATGTGATGTGTAATGAAGTTTAGATTATATTGTGGCAGTAATTTGATTTAATGGTTATACACGTTTTTGCTTTTAATATTTTTCAGAAGTTCACATTATAAAGCGTTTGGATGGAGAAATGCCCAATGTTGCCATGCTAAGAGTGTCAGAGGTCTATAAGAAGTTTTAGTCCTGTAATTGCCCCTCTGGTTACAACAATGGGCATGTGAACTGCAGTCCCATTAGTTGAATGTGCTTTTGGGCCTGTAGAGGCAGGGAGTGTGGTTTCATTCCATCATAAGCCAGCAGCAGTGAGAGAAATTGTGAACATCCCAGGTGCCCCCACTGAAGCACCCCTTGCTATCCAAAACTATAGGCTGGGACGATGAGAATGTGCGTATGTTTTGTGAGAAGAGGAAGAAGTGCATGTTAAGTCCCTGGAAGTGTGATTGAGCATGGGCCAGAGGATTGAAGCTGCAACACAGGAGCAGAGTTGATGTGAAGAATGGCATGGTCTGAGAAAGATGAGAGTAACATGTACAGCAGGCATGTGAAACATAGGGCCCGCGGGCCGGACCCGTCCCGTTGGATTATTTAATACGGCCCGGCATAAATTTCTGAGTATGTCAAAAAATGAAGCAAGTCTCTAGCTCATTTCTATCAAAAGTTGTGATTTTTAAAAAATGAATACAAATCAAATGCTCTCTCTGGTCGCTAGAGGGCAGTAAATGACAGCATGCAGCACTGACACGAGTTAAAGCTTCAGTCAAAGGATGCAATTCCGCTATGAAGCGATTCTGCTATGAAGGATAAATTTGGGTCCGTGGAAATGAATACGTTTTATCAATATCTCGTGCCAGGTTACCCCAAATTAACAGCCATGGCTGCATAAGTTCTATCCATGTTTGGGACTACTTATCTTTGTGAACAGGTGTTCTCTGTAATGAACAATAATAAAACAAAGCAGCGCTCAAGGTTAACAAATAAACACTTGAATGACATTGTTAAATGTGCTGCTACTCAGGATTTGACACCTAATATCGATGCACTTGTGAAGGCAAAAAGATGCCAAGTTACAGGAGCCAGCAGCAGCAAGTAGACTGCAGGAATGCAGTGAGAGAGAGAGAAAAAAAGTGTGATGACACGAAATTTGTTTGCACTCATGAATACAGATCATTAAAAATAAGATTCATCTGGTTTCATATTAAAGATAATTAATATTGTGCAGTATGTTCTCAGCTTCAGTAGGCCCAGCCTAGTAGTTTGATCTGATGTAGTCTAATTTTATTACCCATGCACTGCTATAACTTTTATTTGTATTTCTTTTTTTATTTATTTCAAAGCAGTATGACTATTAAGGCGAAAATATTTTTTTCATAGCTCCCACTTGAGTTTGTTAATGTGGTGAGTTGCTTCAGGTATAAAACTGCATTCACTCAACTGTTAAAATAAACCAGTTGTTAACACATTCACCGTCAAACATGAAAATCTTTTTTTTTTCATTGTTTTAATGTGTTGTGCTTAGAAAAGATCCCTTTTCATCCATGATTATAATATGTAGGGTAGGCTAAAAATGTAGGCTGAATGATAAAGCATAGTACTGAAAAATAAAGCTAAATATTTGGAGTTGATTTGTAGTTACTGATCCGGCTCACCTGAGAACAGAAGGTCTGGATCCGGCCCCACAGCCAAACTGAGTTTGACATGCCTGATCTACACGTTTCCATGAGGCAAACCATGTTCGAGGACATACTTCTGCAGAGAATTTGGCAGAGAGAATCTACAGGGGAACTGTCCAGACCAAGGACATGAGGGGAGGAATTCATATGGAGCCAGTTGCAGTTCAAGAGTACTGCATTCTGAAAAATGTGAATTATTCACCATGTGGGTTTGTCATTCACCCTGATGCTCCATGGCTGGGTTGTTCCCCTGATGGAGTAATCTTCGATCCCTCTGAGAATCCACCATTTGGACTCTTAGAAGTCAAATGCCCCAACATTCAGAGTTATGTGGACTGCCCCTATCTGAAAATGTCAAGCGGTGCTTTGAAACTTCGGAGGCAACACAAGTACTGCTGGCAAGTTCAGGGACAGATCCTCTTGACTGGTTTAGAATGGTGTGATTTTGTTGTGTGTGCTCAGGAGGACACACTAGTTGAGCGAGTTTACAAAAATCAAGAAGTGATGCACACCATTAGAGAAAAAGCGGATCATTTTTTCTTTTACCATTACATACAAAAGTGTTTGCAGTAAAACATAAATACAATGATTACCTGTATAGTGTCAGATTAATTATCTGTTGTTCATTAAGAAGTGATTTGTTTGTTTTTTCTGTCAATGGATTAATTCCACTGTTTTTATGTCTTCCTTTAAGTGCAGACATAAAAAAAATATGAGAAGGATTTTTGATTCTCCAAGCCAAGGTTTATTACAGCAGGTTATTAAGACCAATAATAATAAAGCATCAAAACATATTTACATATTTTCGATATTTAAATGCATACATTATAAAATTTGCTCCATGTCTTTACAAGTGGTCCATTCTGATAGTTCACAAGCAGACAAGATACAGTAAATAGCTGATTTATGCTGCCTGAAATAGACATGGGGATGACGGTGTCAAACAATTTGTGCTCCTTTACTTGTCGGATGCACCGTTCAACATGTACCCTGAGCCTGGCTACGGACTGTGTGTGTTTTACGTCATGTGCAGACATTCGTGTGCACCTTTTCAGGAAAACTGGCCTGTGGATCTTACATGGTACAAGATCGTCTACCAGGAAGCCCTTATCCACCATTATTGCCATGTCATGGGTAAGTAGAGGAATAATTCCTGACTGTCTGAACATCTCCCTGTCACTAATAGACCCAGCATAGAGTCCAGACACAAAGGTTATGGCACTATGGGGTGCCATTCCAATTAAGAAAGTAGGTTTGGAGTTGGTGACCCGTATCATCTGATGTGTTGCAGGTTCAATCAGTTCCCAGAAGGCCATCAGGTGGTTGTAGGTTGCAAACCTGCAAAGACAGTAGATGGATTATTAAGATACACTGATCAAAAACGAATCAGTCATATCCAGTATTTTTGTTCAGAAGCTCATCTTTTTAGATCATTTTAACTCTATTGTGCACACATTCCAGGCGGACATTTTAAAAATTCCTCAGATTCCCGACATAGTCCACTATAAAACTAGATATCTCAGGTTGTACATATAGGGAAATGATAATTCATGGCTCAAACTGAAGTAGACAGTTGGGGGAACATATTGATTCACTTCAATACCATATTCCTTGGTTTGTTTTATTTTAGAACCTCTATTACAGATGCTAATATGCCAGGAATGTCAGACAGGGTTCCCACACCTTGGTTAACATAAAATTCAAGGACCTTTCAATGACTTTCCAGGACCAACTTCCTCAAATTCAAGGACAGCACCTGCCAGCATTTACCTACTCTTACCCCTGAATATGTTATCAAAAAACGATGTTAATACAACGCAAATTCAAAAGACTGAATGTCATTTCAAGCCATGCATCCTGAAATTTTCTGTGCATGACTGGCAATTTAGCAATGCACATCTGAGATGACGACATTCACGTAAAATGGCTATAGTTGTTGAAGGATCAACAACTACCTACAGGAAACACTTGCTTTCGGTGCTGAACAAACAAACAAATTTCTCTACAGGAGAATGACCAAACTTTGCCAAGTAAAAGTCAGCATAGGCCCTGTAGAATCAATGTCATTTTAAATGAACTTGTGCTGGCAAAATAATGACACGTTGACAGTAGACAAATAATAATAATAATAACAATAATACACATATGCATATACACATACAGTACATACATAAAACAGAGGAGCAAAGCCATATAATGAGATTAGAACTATAGATTTCTAGAGAAATCTGGCGTGAGATGATTCTAGCATAGTTTTTAAATCTACTTAATAAAGAATAATATTCATTCATAAAGAGAACAGCTTTTTAACCACTCCACTTATGGTAGTGAATTTATGGAATCAGAGAAATTCGAACTGAAGTATAATGGTATCAAAAGAAAGAAGTTTGAGATTAATCCAGTTTCTAGTGTCCATGCAAAAACTTTGTAAATATTGAGATGGAAAAACATATGCTCCTGGGATTCATCTTCTGACTTAAAAAAGGTCCATTAATCCACATCAAGTTTAACTCTTCTTTCAAGAAACATGGCTACAGGATATATCTTATTTATTACTTTGAAATGAGTCTCTTTTACTTTAGAAGACATGAGCCATTTGACAAGCCTTTGTGGTTTTATAATTTTTATTAGGATGTTTCTTGAAAGAATATCTATTATATCTTTTGTCTCATACCATCAGTGATAATCTTGTTATTACACTTGAACTCAACAGTCATTCACTTTTAACATGGGCATCGAAACAGTCAACTCTGAATATAAAATGTTAAAGGAATCACTTTGCAGACTTTCTTTAAATCTTTATAACAACTCATATCAGATCATATTTTTTCAACAAAGGATGAGAAATTTAAAACATCATGGCAATCTTTTTCATAGCAATCTTTTGTAAATATTGACTTCCTTACCAACTGTGCCCTATTATTCTGTGACCGCGGTCTTCATCCATGTGAAATTTCAAACCCTCTAAAATATTCAAGGACCGTCAAGGACGGCTGTCTTTTATGCCTGTTTTCAAAAACTTTCCAGGGCCTTGAACTTATTTTTTCAGATTCACAAACTTTCAAGGATTTCAAGGACCCGTGGGAACCCTGTAGGCCTATGATATGATATTTATGTCCAATATAGTCCGACAGGCTATGCCAAGCTACCGTAGCCAACTCCGGTAGCATCCGACACGATACAGAGTACTCCAGCACTCAAAAGCTCCAATACTGTCTATAATCTAATGTTTAGTATTAGAATATATATTTTGTACAATATCGCTTATGAAAAATTATCAATTTTTACTCACGTGTACACTGAGTCGCGTCGTAGCGGGTGTACGGTCTCACTTCCGGGTTGGCGAAAATGCCGAAAATTGCTCATATATTCCATAAAAAGTTATCGGTTTATGTTCAAAAGTATCCACAATCAGAATAAAAACGAACAAAATAATCCACGACTGCTTCAGTTTCGCCGAATAGTGCGTTCTGGGGAGCTTGGCTTAGGTTAGCAAAGGTTAGCGGTTAGCTTATGTTGCTATGCTAGCGGACCCACATTGGAAATGAAGCGCGACTTTCCGAGGGCTCAATAAAAAAATATAATTGAGCAATCATGGCAAATGAGGGCTGGTTAGCTTCAGAAGGAAGTAAAGTATTGGTTAGAAGAGCTTCCAATCACTTGTAAGGCTCCGGCTTGTCTCTGTGGACTGATCAAGTTGGTGCACTTGCAGTCAACACGAGCGAGTGTGGCCAGGGTTGGCAGGTCGTGCATAAATATCCCGGCCAAAGTCAGTGTAAAATGCGCCCGTCAGAAGCCAAAAGTAGCCCAAAGTGTTAGAGTGTTAAAATTGAGACTATTTAAGTATTATATCGCCATCGATTGTTATTGTTGACTTGTAACTCCCGCGGTGGGCCAAGTCAAAAGTAGCCCAAAAACGAAAAACTTTGAAGGAGTTTCAAACAAGCCCAATTTGGAGTGAAAACCGCGAATCTGGCAACCAGGTTTAGATGGTATGTGCAGTATATAAAGAGCTGCAAATTCATATATGTCTCGAGGACGGTATGCCAAAAAGTATATTAACCTAAATATATTTTAGGAAACAGAATAGTCCTATATTACATATATTCTAGTTCTACATTAACTGTTCAAACATTATTCCATTTTTCCCTGTGCAAAAATAAGATTTCGCTACCACAATGCATTACTATTTTGCATAAACCAATCAGCTTCAAGTCGGCATATGACGCCCGCTGACGTTTCTAGGAAGTAAACAGGAAACTAACGAGCTAACTGTGAATGTCTTTGGACTGGCTTGATCAAATTTGACAATTAAGCCATCTTTTTTTAGTTATATTGTGCTGCATCTAATAAAGTATGGTTAGCAAACGCTTCCTTGTATCCATGTTAACGTTAGTGATTGTATCAATAAATTTACCTTGACAGACCAGAAGCTATTACTTACTATTGAGATGTTTGTTTTAGCTAGCTAACTATGAAGCTGCTGTGTAAGTAGCATATCATTACATTTTTATTTTTATTCATCTTCCCCCCTGCACAGTGTCAATGAAAAACAAGGTGACAGGAGAGGTCCGCGTGAGGGCAGTTTGTCATAGGTCTATGAGGAAAAGTGAAAAGCCACATGACTTGAGAGTAGGATCAATGGTTACACACACACACACAAGTGTTTGTGTATATATGTATGTATGTATGTATGTATGTACAAACATGCACTAATCAGTCATAACAATTACTGTTTTTTCGCAAGATATTTAAATATGGCAGTCTGAACTAAAGAAGCAAAAGCAGCCTTAATCCTGTGGTCTTTGCTGAATAAGACTTCCAGGGACTTCACATACAGTTGTTCCTGTTCTGGCAAAACAAAATATCCTGTTCTCACTCAACAAAATATTGGGCGCAGTGGGGGGCGCAAAATTATTCTCATCTATTAATGGGGGGCACGGCAGAAAACGTTTGGGAACCACTCCTTTAATGTATAAGTGTATAGAAGTGTATAACCACTACATCAGATTACTGCCATAATATAAGCAAAGCTGATTAAATATTGAAGGTGTGGTCATCTCCAATCACACCCTTCACTAATCACATTGACTAAATCTATAGCATCAATAAAACATGGTATTTGGTGCCCAAGCTTTTGCATGTGCCTACATATTTTATCTCTCTACCTTCAGTGAATTAAAGTGGATGTGTACAGTCAACTAATTTGGGAAACTTTACCTGACTTATTTATTTTTGCTCAATTACTGCTGTTCAATAAAATGTTAACAGATATTTTAATATATTTTTTCTCCTTAGATGGTGTTAAAACACTCGAGCCCTGTCATTTTGGTGAGCACCCATTGCTCCTGTGTGGCAGGATGTGCCCTGTGCAATCATTTGGTTGCCCTTCTTTATCAGACTGCACACTATTCTCAGCTAGATATTCCTGCTGTACCCCCAGTCCAAAGCTGCACAGACACCGAGCAGCGAGTTACCTAGCATGTCAGTTTGTATGTCACATGTATGTTCATCCATATGTAGCCACCATTAAAACAGTGCTAAATGTGTCCCTACTTTTAGGGTGTGAAGCCGGGACCCGTTGGAGAAATGGAGGTTCGAAAACCAAGGAATTCAACTGCTGACTGTGTGAGGTTATATATATATATATATATATATATATATAAGTTATCTTTTAAACCTTATATTCAACATCTAATTAAAAAGCTTAGACTTTTGTTAGGTTTTTATTATAGAAATAAATCTTGTTTTTCTTTTATTGTAAAAAAGAAGTTAGTTGAAGCAACGTTCATGCCTGTATTAGATTATGGAGATATTTTGTATATGAATGCTCCTGTGCACTGTTTGAGCATACTGGACAGTGTGTATCATAGTGCTTTGCGATTTATAACAAACTGTCGACCTCTTACTCATCACTGTTTGTTATACACAAAAGTGAATTGGACTTTGTTGCAGGCACGACGTTTTGCACATTGGTATGTTTTTATTTACAAAGCACTAATTGGGAATTTGCCTAATTATTTATGTTGTCTTCTGAATAGAAGGCAAAGTCTGCTCAGTCTTCGTTCGAGTGAGTTTTTGCAACTTGCTGTTCCTAGAGCTCGAACAGAGCTAGGAAAGACTGCTTTTAGTTTTGCTGCTCCATACACATGGAACCGGTTACAGGCTGATATAAAAATCAAGGACCTTGTTTCTTTGAACAGATTTAAGACTCTGATAAAATCAGTCAGGTCCAGATCATCTGTGTGTGCGTGTTTTAATAAATTTTATGTGAGATTTTGAATGTATCTTGAATGTTGTAATTTGTGCTGCTGCTCGGTCTCTCTTGGCCAGGTCTCTCTTGTAAAAGGGATCTTGTATCTCAAGGGACTAACCTGGTTAAATAAAGGCAAATAAAAAAATAAAAAAATATTACCTTTGATCCATGTGATGTGTAATGAAGTTTAGATTATATTGTGGCAGTAATTTGATTTAATGGTTATACACGTTTTTGCTTTTAATATTTTTCAGAAGTTCACATTATAAAGCGTTTGGATGGAGAAATGCCCAATGTTGCCATGCTAAGAGTGTCAGAGGTCTATAAGAAGTTTTAGTCCTGTAATTGCCCCTCTGGTTACAACAATGGGCATGTGAACTGCAGTCCCATTAGTTGAATGTGCTTTTGGGCCTGTAGAGGCAGGGAGTGTGGTTTCATTCCATCATAAGCCAGCAGCAGTGAGAGAAATTGTGAACATCCCAGGTGCCCCCACTGAAGCACCCCTTGCTATCCAAAACTATAGGCTGGGACGATGAGAATGTGCGTATGTTTTGTGAGAAGAGGAAGAAGTGCATGTTAAGTCCCTGGAAGTGTGATTGAGCATGGGCCAGAGGATTGAAGCTGCAACACAGGAGCAGAGTTGATGTGAAGAATGGCATGGTCTGAGAAAGATGAGAGTAACATGTACAGCAGGCATGTGAAACATAGGGCCCGCGGGCCGGACCCGTCCCGTTGGATTATTTAATACGGCCCGGCATAAATTTCTGAGTATGTCAAAAAATGAAGCAAGTCTCTAGCTCATTTCTATCAAAAGTTGTGATTTTTAAAAAATGAATACAAATCAAATGCTCTCTCTGGTCGCTAGAGGGCAGTAAATGACAGCATGCAGCACTGACACGAGTTAAAGCTTCAGTCAAAGGATGCAATTCCGCTATGAAGCGATTCTGCTATGAAGGATAAATTTGGGTCCGTGGAAATGAATACGTTTTATCAATATCTCGTGCCAGGTTACCCCAAATTAACAGCCATGGCTGCATAAGTTCTATCCATGTTTGGGACTACTTATCTTTGTGAACAGGTGTTCTCTGTAATGAACAATAATAAAACAAAGCAGCGCTCAAGGTTAACAAATAAACACTTGAATGACATTGTTAAATGTGCTGCTACTCAGGATTTGACACCTAATATCGATGCACTTGTGAAGGCAAAAAGATGCCAAGTTACAGGAGCCAGCAGCAGCAAGTAGACTGCAGGAATGCAGTGAGAGAGAGAGAAAAAAAGTGTGATGACACGAAATTTGTTTGCACTCATGAATACAGATCATTAAAAATAAGATTCATCTGGTTTCATATTAAAGATAATTAATATTGTGCAGTATGTTCTCAGCTTCAGTAGGCCCAGCCTAGTAGTTTGATCTGATGTAGTCTAATTTTATTACCCATGCACTGCTATAACTTTTATTTGTATTTCTTTTTTTATTTATTTCAAAGCAGTATGACTATTAAGGCGAAAATATTTTTTTCATAGCTCCCACTTGAGTTTGTTAATGTGGTGAGTTGCTTCAGGTATAAAACTGCATTCACTCAACTGTTAAAATAAACCAGTTGTTAACACATTCACCGTCAAACATGAAAATCTTTTTTTTTTCATTGTTTTAATGTGTTGTGCTTAGAAAAGATCCCTTTTCATCCATGATTATAATATGTAGGGTAGGCTAAAAATGTAGGCTGAATGATAAAGCATAGTACTGAAAAATAAAGCTAAATATTTGGAGTTGATTTGTAGTTACTGATCCGGCTCACCTGAGAACAGAAGGTCTGGATCCGGCCCCACAGCCAAACTGAGTTTGACATGCCTGATCTACACGTTTCCATGAGGCAAACCATGTTCGAGGACATACTTCTGCAGAGAATTTGGCAGAGAGAATCTACAGGGGAACTGTCCAGACCAAGGACATGAGGGGAGGAATTCATATGGAGCCAGTTGCAGTTCAAGAGTACTGCATTCTGAAAAATGTGAATTATTCACCATGTGGGTTTGTCATTCACCCTGATGCTCCATGGCTGGGTTGTTCCCCTGATGGAGTAATCTTCGATCCCTCTGAGAATCCACCATTTGGACTCTTAGAAGTCAAATGCCCCAACATTCAGAGTTATGTGGACTGCCCCTATCTGAAAATGTCAAGCGGTGCTTTGAAACTTCGGAGGCAACACAAGTACTGCTGGCAAGTTCAGGGACAGATCCTCTTGACTGGTTTAGAATGGTGTGATTTTGTTGTGTGTGCTCAGGAGGACACACTAGTTGAGCGAGTTTACAAAAATCAAGAAGTGATGCACACCATTAGAGAAAAAGCGGATCATTTTTTCTTTTACCATTACATACAAAAGTGTTTGCAGTAAAACATAAATACAATGATTACCTGTATAGTGTCAGATTAATTATCTGTTGTTCATTAAGAAGTGATTTGTTTGTTTTTTCTGTCAATGGATTAATTCCACTGTTTTTATGTCTTCCTTTAAGTGCAGACATAAAAAAAATATGAGAAGGATTTTTGATTCTCCAAGCCAAGGTTTATTACAGCAGGTTATTAAGACCAATAATAATAAAGCATCAAAACATATTTACATATTTTCGATATTTAAATGCATACATTATAAAATTTGCTCCATGTCTTTACAAGTGGTCCATTCTGATAGTTCACAAGCAGACAAGATACAGTAAATAGCTGATTTATGCTGCCTGAAATAGACATGGGGATGACGGTGTCAAACAATTTGTGCTCCTTTACTTGTCGGATGCACCGTTCAACATGTACCCTGAGCCTGGCTACGGACTGTGTGTGTTTTACGTCATGTGCAGACATTCGTGTGCACCTTTTCAGGAAAACTGGCCTGTGGATCTTACATGGTACAAGATCGTCTACCAGGAAGCCCTTATCCACCATTATTGCCATGTCATGGGTAAGTAGAGGAATAATTCCTGACTGTCTGAACATCTCCCTGTCACTAATAGACCCAGCATAGAGTCCAGACACAAAGGTTATGGCACTATGGGGTGCCATTCCAATTAAGAAAGTAGGTTTGGAGTTGGTGACCCGTATCATCTGATGTGTTGCAGGTTCAATCAGTTCCCAGAAGGCCATCAGGTGGTTGTAGGTTGCAAACCTGCAAAGACAGTAGATGGATTATTAAGATACACTGATCAAAAACGAATCAGTCATATCCAGTATTTTTGTTCAGAAGCTCATCTTTTTAGATCATTTTAACTCTATTGTGCACACATTCCAGGCGGACATTTTAAAAATTCCTCAGATTCCCGACATAGTCCACTATAAAACTAGATATCTCAGGTTGTACATATAGGGAAATGATAATTCATGGCTCAAACTGAAGTAGACAGTTGGGGGAACATATTGATTCACTTCAATACCATATTCCTTGGTTTGTTTTATTTTAGAACCTCTATTACAGATGCTAATATGCCAGGAATGTCAGACAGGGTTCCCACACCTTGGTTAACATAAAATTCAAGGACCTTTCAATGACTTTCCAGGACCAACTTCCTCAAATTCAAGGACAGCACCTGCCAGCATTTACCTACTCTTACCCCTGAATATGTTATCAAAAAACGATGTTAATACAACGCAAATTCAAAAGACTGAATGTCATTTCAAGCCATGCATCCTGAAATTTTCTGTGCATGACTGGCAATTTAGCAATGCACATCTGAGATGACGACATTCACGTAAAATGGCTATAGTTGTTGAAGGATCAACAACTACCTACAGGAAACACTTGCTTTCGGTGCTGAACAAACAAACAAATTTCTCTACAGGAGAATGACCAAACTTTGCCAAGTAAAAGTCAGCATAGGCCCTGTAGAATCAATGTCATTTTAAATGAACTTGTGCTGGCAAAATAATGACACGTTGACAGTAGACAAATAATAATAATAATAACAATAATACACATATGCATATACACATACAGTACATACATAAAACAGAGGAGCAAAGCCATATAATGAGATTAGAACTATAGATTTCTAGAGAAATCTGGCGTGAGATGATTCTAGCATAGTTTTTAAATCTACTTAATAAAGAATAATATTCATTCATAAAGAGAACAGCTTTTTAACCACTCCACTTATGGTAGTGAATTTATGGAATCAGAGAAATTCGAACTGAAGTATAATGGTATCAAAAGAAAGAAGTTTGAGATTAATCCAGTTTCTAGTGTCCATGCAAAAACTTTGTAAATATTGAGATGGAAAAACATATGCTCCTGGGATTCATCTTCTGACTTAAAAAAGGTCCATTAATCCACATCAAGTTTAACTCTTCTTTCAAGAAACATGGCTACAGGATATATCTTATTTATTACTTTGAAATGAGTCTCTTTTACTTTAGAAGACATGAGCCATTTGACAAGCCTTTGTGGTTTTATAATTTTTATTAGGATGTTTCTTGAAAGAATATCTATTATATCTTTTGTCTCATACCATCAGTGATAATCTTGTTATTACACTTGAACTCAACAGTCATTCACTTTTAACATGGGCATCGAAACAGTCAACTCTGAATATAAAATGTTAAAGGAATCACTTTGCAGACTTTCTTTAAATCTTTATAACAACTCATATCAGATCATATTTTTTCAACAAAGGATGAGAAATTTAAAACATCATGGCAATCTTTTTCATAGCAATCTTTTGTAAATATTGACTTCCTTACCAACTGTGCCCTATTATTCTGTGACCGCGGTCTTCATCCATGTGAAATTTCAAACCCTCTAAAATATTCAAGGACCGTCAAGGACGGCTGTCTTTTATGCCTGTTTTCAAAAACTTTCCAGGGCCTTGAACTTATTTTTTCAGATTCACAAACTTTCAAGGATTTCAAGGACCCGTGGGAACCCTGTATGATATGATATTTATGTCCAATATAGTCCGACAGGCTATGCCAAGCTACCGTAGCCAACTCCGGTAGCATCCGACACAATACAGAGTACTCCAGCACTCAAAAGCTCCAATACTGTCTATAATCTAATGTTTAGTATTAGAATATATATTTTGTACAATATCGCTTATGAAAAATTATCAATTTTTACTCACGTGTACACTGAGTCGCGTCGTAGCGGGTGTACGGTCTCACTTCCGGGTTGGCGAAAATGCCGAAAATTGCTCATATATTCCATAAAAAGTTATCGGTTTATGTTCAAAAGTATCCACAATCAGAATAAAAACGAACAAAATAATCCACGACTGCTTCAGTTTCGCCGAATAGTGCGTTCTGGGGAGCTTGGCTTAGGTTAGCAAAGGTTAGCGGTTAGCTTATGTTGCTATGCTAGCGGACCCACATTGGAAATGAAGCGCGACTTTCCGAGGGCTCAATAAAAAAATATAATTGAGCAATCATGGCAAATGAGGGCTGGTTAGCTTCAGAAGGAAGTAAACTATTGGTTAGAAGAGCTTCCAATCACTTGTAAGGCTCCGGCTTGTCTCTGTGGACTGATCAAGTTGGTGCACTTGCAGTCAACACGAGCGAGTGTGGCCAGGGTTGGCAGGTCGTGCATAAATATCCCGGCCAAAGTCAGTGTAAAATGCGCCCGTCAGAAGCCAAAAGTAGCCCAAAGTGTTAGAGTGTTAAAATTGAGACTATTTAAGTATTATATCGCCATCGATTGTTATTGTTGACTTGTAACTCCCGCGGTGGGCCAAGTCAAAAGTAGCCCAAAAACGAAAAACTTTGAAGGAGTTTCAAACAAGCCCAATTTGGAGTGAAAACCGCGAATCTGGCAACCAGGTTTAGATGGTATGTGCAGTATATAAAGAGCTGCAAATTCATATATGTCTCGAGGACGGTATGCCAAAAAGTATATTAACCTAAATATATTTTAGGAAACAGAATAGTCCTATATTACATATATTCTAGTTCTACATTAACTGTTCAAACATTATTCCATTTTTCCCTGTGCAAAAATAAGATTTCGCTACCACAATGCATTACTATTTTGCATAAACCAATCAGCTTCAAGTCGGCATATGACGCCCGCTGACGTTTCTAGGAAGTAAACAGGAAACTAACGAGCTAACTGTGAATGTCTTTGGACTGGCTTGATCAAATTTGACAATTAAGCCATCTTTTTTTAGTTATATTGTGCTGCATCTAATAAAGTATGGTTAGCAAACGCTTCCTTGTATCCATGTTAACGTTAGTGATTGTATCAATAAATTTACCTTGACAGACCAGAAGCTATTACTTACTATTGAGATGTTTGTTTTAGCTAGCTAACTATGAAGCTGCTGTGTAAGTAGCATATCATTACATTTTTATTTTTATTCATCTTCCCCCCTGCACAGTGTCAATGAAAAACAAGGTGACAGGAGAGGTCCGCGTGAGGGCAGTTTGTCATAGGTCTATGAGGAAAAGTGAAAAGCCACATGACTTGAGAGTAGGATCAATGGTTACACACACACACACACAAGTGTTTGTGTATATATGTATGTATGTATGTATGTACAAACATGCACTAATCAGTCATAACAATTACTGTTTTTTCGCAAGATATTTAAATATGGCAGTCTGAACTAAAGAAGCAAAAGCAGCCTTAATCCTGTGGTCTTTGCTGAATAAGACTTCCAGGGACTTCACATACAGTTGTTCATGTTCTGGCAAAACAAAATATCCTGTTCTCACTCAACAAAATATTGGGCGCAGTGGGGGGCGCAAAATTATTCTCATCTATTAATGGGGGGCACGGCAGAAAACGTTTGGGAACCACTCCTTTAATGTATAAGTGTATAGAAGTGTATAACCACTACATCAGATTACTGCCATAATATAAGCAAAGCTGATTAAATATTGAAGGTGTGGTCATCTCCAATCACACCCTTCACTAATCACATTGACTAAATCTATAGCATCAATAAAACATGGTATTTGGTGCCCAAGCTTTTGCATGTGCCTACATATTTTATCTCTCTACCTTCAGTGAATTAAAGTGGATGTGTACAGTCAACTAATTTGGGAAACTTTACCTGACTTATTTATTTTTGCTCAATTACTGCTGTTCAATAAAATGTTAACAGATATTTTAATATATTTTTTCTCCTTAGATGGTGTTAAAACACTCGAGCCCTGTCATTTTGGTGAGCACCCATTGCTCCTGTGTGGCAGGATGTGCCCTGTGCAATCATTTGGTTGCCCTTCTTTATCAGACTGCACACTATTCTCAGCTAGATATTCCTGCTGTACCCCCAGTCCAAAGCTGCACAGACACCGAGCAGCGAGTTACCTAGCATGTCAGTTTGTATGTCACATGTATGTTCATCCATATGTAGCCACCATTAAAACAGTGCTAAATGTGTCCCTACTTTTAGGGTGTGAAGCCGGGACCCGTTGGAGAAATGGAGGTTCGAAAACCAAGGAATTCAACTGCTGACTGTGTGAGGTTATATATATATATATATATATATATATATATATATATATATATATATATATAAGTTATCTTTTAAACCTTATATTCAACATCTAATTAAAAAGCTTAGACTTTTGTTAGGTTTTTATTATAGAAATAAATCTTGTTTTTCTTTTATTGTAAAAAAGAAGTTAGTTGAAGCAACGTTCATGCCTGTATTAGATTATGGAGATATTTTGTATATGAATGCTCCTGTGCACTGTTTGAGCATACTGGACAGTGTGTATCATAGTGCTTTGCGATTTATAACAAACTGTCGACCTCTTACTCATCATTGTTTGTTATATACAAAAGTGAATTGGACTTCGTTGCAAGCACGACGTTTTGCACATTGGTATGTTTTTATTTACAAAGCACTAATTGGGAATTTGCCTAATTATTTATGTTGTCTTCTGAATAGAAGGCAAAGTCTGCTCAGTCTTCGTTCGAGTGAGTTTTTGCAACTTGCTGTTCCTAGAGCTCGAACAGAGCTAGGAAAGACTGCTTTTAGTTTTGCTGCTCCATACACATGGAACCGGTTACAGGCTGATATAAAAATCAAGGACCTTGTTTCTTTGAACAGATTTAAGACTCTGATAAAATCAGTCAGGTCCAGATCATCTGTGTGTGCGTGTTTTAATAAATTTTATGTGAGATTTTGAATGTATCTTGAATGTTGTAATTTGTGCTGCTGCTCGGTCTCTCTTGGCCAGGTCTCTCTTGTAAAAGGGATCTTGTATCTCAAGGGACTAACCTGGTTAAATAAAGGCAAATAAAAAAATAAAAAAATATTACCTTTGATCCATGTGATGTGTAATGAAGTTTAGATTATATTGTGGCAGTAATTTGATTTAATGGTTATACACGTTTTTGCTTTTAATATTTTTCAGAAGTTCACATTATAAAGCGTTTGGATGGAGAAATGCCCAATGTTGCCATGCTAAGAGTGTCAGAGGTCTATAAGAAGTTTTAGTCCTGTAATTGCCCCTCTGGTTACAACAATGGGCATGTGAACTGCAGTCCCATTAGTTGAATGTGCTTTTGGGCCTGTAGAGGCAGGGAGTGTGGTTTCATTCCATCATAAGCCAGCAGCAGTGAGAGAAATTGTGAACATCCCAGGTGCCCCCACTGAAGCACCCCTTGCTATCCAAAACTATAGGCTGGGACGATGAGAATGTGCGTATGTTTTGTGAGAAGAGGAAGAAGTGCATGTTAAGTCCCTGGAAGTGTGATTGAGCATGGGCCAGAGGATTGAAGCTGCAACACAGGAGCAGAGTTGATGTGAAGAATGGCATGGTCTGAGAAAGATGAGAGTAACATGTACAGCAGGCATGTGAAACATAGGGCCCGCGGGCCGGACCCGTCCCGTTGGATTATTTAATACGGCCCGGCATAAATTTCTGAGTATGTCAAAAAATGAAGCAAGTCTCTAGCTCATTTCTATCAAAAGTTGTGATTTTTAAAAAATGAATACAAATCAAATGCTCTCTCTGGTCGCTAGAGGGCAGTAAATGACAGCATGCAGCACTGACACGAGTTAAAGCTTCAGTCAAAGGATGCAATTCCGCTATTCTGCTATGAAGGATAAATTTGGGTCCGTGGAAATGAATACGTTTTATCAATATCTCGTGCCAGGTTACCCCAAATTAACAGCCATGGCTGCATAAGTTCTATCCATGTTTGGGACTACTTATCTTTGTGAACAGGTGTTCTCTGTAATGAACAATAATAAAACAAAGCAGCGCTCAAGGTTAACAAATAAACACTTGAATGACATTGTTAAATGTGCTGCTACTCAGGATTTGACACCTAATATCGATGCACTTGTGAAGGCAAAAAGATGCCAAGTTACAGGAGCCAGCAGCAGCAAGTAGACTGCAGGAATGCAGTGAGAGAGAAAAAAAGTGTGATGACACGAAATTTGTTTGCACTCATGAATACAGATCATTAAAAATAAGATTCATCTGGTTTCATATTAAAGATAATTAATATTGTGCAGTATGTTCTCAGCTTCAGTAGGCCCAGCCTAGTAGTTTGATCTGATGTAGTCTAATTTTATTACCCATGCACTGCTATAACTTTTATTTGTATTTCTTTTTTTATTTATTTCAAAGCAGTATGACTATTAAGGCGAAAATATTTTTTTCATAGCTCCCACTTGAGTTTGTTAATGTGGTGAGTTGCTTCAGGTATAAAACTGCATTCACTCAACTGTTAAAATAAACCAGTTGTTAACACATTCACCGTCAAACATGAAAATCTTTTTTTTTTCATTGTTTTAATGTGTTGTGCTTAGAAAAGATCCCTTTTCATCCATGATTATAATATGTAGGGTAGGCTAAAAATGTAGGCTGAATGATAAAGCATAGTACTGAAAAATAAAGCTAAATATTTGGAGTTGATTTGTAGTTACTGATCCGGCTCACCTGAGAACAGAAGGTCTGGATCCGGCCCCACAGCCAAACTGAGTTTGACATGCCTGATCTACACGTTTCCATGAGGCAAACCATGTTCGAGGACATACTTCTGCAGAGAATTTGGCAGAGAGAATCTACAGGGGAACTGTCCAGACCAAGGACATGAGGGGAGGAATTCATATGGAGCCAGTTGCAGTTCAAGAGTACTGCATTCTGAAAAATGTGAATTATTCACCATGTGGGTTTGTCATTCACCCTGATGCTCCATGGCTGGGTTGTTCCCCTGATGGAGTAATCTTCGATCCCTCTGAGAATCCACCATTTGGACTCTTAGAAGTCAAATGCCCCAACATTCAGAGTTATGTGGACTGCCCCTATCTGAAAATGTCAAGCGGTGCTTTGAAACTTCGGAGGCAACACAAGTACTGCTGGCAAGTTCAGGGACAGATCCTCTTGACTGGTTTAGAATGGTGTGATTTTGTTGTGTGTGCTCAGGAGGACACACTAGTTGAGCGAGTTTACAAAAATCAAGAAGTGATGCACACCATTAGAGAAAAAGCGGATCATTTTTTCTTTTACCATTACATACAAAAGTGTTTGCAGTAAAACATAAATACAATGATTACCTGTATAGTGTCAGATTAATTATCTGTTGTTCATTAAGAAGTGATTTGTTTGTTTTTTCTGTCAATGGATTAATTCCACTGTTTTTATGTCTTCCTTTAAGTGCAGACATAAAAAAAATATGAGAAGGATTTTTGATTCTCCAAGCCAAGGTTTATTACAGCAGGTTATTAAGACCAGTAATAATAAAGCATCAAAACATATTTACATATTTTCGATATTTAAATGCATACATTATAAAATTTGCTCCATGTCTTTACAAGTGGTCCATTCTGATAGTTCACAAGCAGACAAGATACAGTAAATAGCTGATTTATGCTGCCTGAAATAGACATGGGGATGACGGTGTCAAACAATTTGTGCTCCTTTACTTGTCGGATGCACCGTTCAACATGTACCCTGAGCCTGGCTACGGACTGTGTGTGTTTTACGTCATGTGCAGACATTCGTGTGCACCTTTTCAGGAAAACTGGCCTGTGGATCTTACATGGTACAAGATCGTCTACCAGGAAGCCCTTATCCACCATTATTGCCATGTCATGGGTAAGTAGAGGAATAATTCCTGACTGTCTGAACATCTCCCTGTCACTAATAGACCCAGCATAGAGTCCAGACACAAAGGTTATGGCACTATGGGGTGCCATTCCAATTAAGAAAGTAGGTTTGGAGTTGGTGACCCGTATCATCTGATGTGTTGCAGGTTCAATCAGTTCCCAGAAGGCCATCAGGTGGTTGTAGGTTGCAAACCTGCAAAGACAGTAGATGGATTATTAAGATACACTGATCAAAAACGAATCAGTCATATCCAGTATTTTTGTTCAGAAGCTCATCTTTTTAGATCATTTTAACTCTATTGTGCACACATTCCAGGCGGACATTTTAAAAATTCCTCAGATTCCCGACATAGTCCACTATAAAACTAGATATCTCAGGTTGTACATATAGGGAAATGATAATTCATGGCTCAAACTGAAGTAGACAGTTGGGGGAACATATTGATTCACTTCAATACCATATTCCTTGGTTTGTTTTATTTTAGAACCTCTATTACAGATGCTAATATGCCAGGAATGTCAGACAGGGTTCCCACACCTTGGTTAACATAAAATTCAAGGACCTTTCAATGACTTTCCAGGACCAACTTCCTCAAATTCAAGGACAGCACCTGCCAGCATTTACCTACTCTTACCCCTGAATATGTTATCAAAAAACGATGTTAATACAACGCAAATTCAAAAGACTGAATGTCATTTCAAGCCATGCATCCTGAAATTTTCTGTGCATGACTGGCAATTTAGCAATGCACATCTGAGATGACGACATTCACGTAAAATGGCTATAGTTGTTGAAGGATCAACAACTACCTACAGGAAACACTTGCTTTCGGTGCTGAACAAACAAACAAATTTCTCTACAGGAGAATGACCAAACTTTGCCAAGTAAAAGTCAGCATAGGCCCTGTAGAATCAATGTCATTTTAAATGAACTTGTGCTGGCAAAATAATGACACGTTGACAGTAGACAAATAATAATAATAATAACAATAATACACATATGCATATACACATACAGTACATACATAAAACAGAGGAGCAAAGCCATATAATGAGATTAGAACTATAGATTTCTAGAGAAATCTGGCGTGAGATGATTCTAGCATAGTTTTTAAATCTACTTAATAAAGAATAATATTCATTCATAAAGAGAACAGCTTTTTAACCACTCCACTTATGGTAGTGAATTTATGGAATCAGAGAAATTCGAACTGAAGTATAATGGTATCAAAAGAAAGAAGTTTGAGATTAATCCAGTTTCTAGTGTCCATGCAAAAACTTTGTAAATATTGAGATGGAAAAACATATGCTCCTGGGATTCATCTTCTGACTTAAAAAAGGTCCATTAATCCACATCAAGTTTAACTCTTCTTTCAAGAAACATGGCTACAGGATATATCTTATTTATTACTTTGAAATGAGTCTCTTTTACTTTAGAAGACATGAGCCATTTGACAAGCCTTTGTGGTTTTATAATTTTTATTAGGATGTTTCTTGAAAGAATATCTATTATATCTTTTGTCTCATACCATCAGTGATAATCTTGTTATTACACTTGAACTCAACAGTCATTCACTTTTAACATGGGCATCGAAACAGTCAACTCTGAATATAAAATGTTAAAGGAATCACTTTGCAGACTTTCTTTAAATCTTTATAACAACTCATATCAGATCATATTTTTTCAACAAAGGATGAGAAATTTAAAACATCATGGCAATCTTTTTCATAGCAATCTTTTGTAAATATTGACTTCCTTACCAACTGTGCCCTATTATTCTGTGACCGCGGTCTTCATCCATGTGAAATTTCAAACCCTCTAAAATATTCAAGGACCGTCAAGGACGGCTGTCTTTTATGCCTGTTTTCAAAAACTTTCCAGGGCCTTGAACTTATTTTTTCAGATTCACAAACTTTCAAGGATTTCAAGGACCCGTGGGAACCCTGTATGATATGATATTTATGTCCAATATAGTCCGACAGGCTATGCCAAGCTACCGTAGCCAACTCCGGTAGCATCCGACACGATACAGAGTACTCCAGCACTCAAAAGCTCCAATACTGTCTATAATCTAATGTTTAGTATTAGAATATATATTTTGTACAATATCGCTTATGAAAAATTATCAATTTTTACTCACGTGTACACTGAGTCGCGTCGTAGCGGGTGTACGGTCTCACTTCCGGGTTGGCGAAAATGCCGAAAATTGCTCATATATTCCATAAAAAGTTATCGGTTTATGTTCAAAAGTATCCACAATCAGAATAAAAACGAACAAAATAATCCACGACTGCTTCAGTTTCGCCGAATAGTGCGTTCTGGGGAGCTTGGCTTAGGTTAGCAAAGGTTAGCGGTTAGCTTATGTTGCTATGCTAGCGGACCCACATTGGAAATGAAGCGCGACTTTCCGAGGGCTCAATAAAAAAATATAATTGAGCAATCATGGCAAATGAGGGCTGGTTAGCTTCAGAAGGAAGTAAACTATTGGTTAGAAGAGCTTCCAATCACTTGTAAGGCTCCGGCTTGTCTCTGTGGACTGATCAAGTTGGTGCACTTGCAGTCAACACGAGCGAGTGTGGCCAGGGTTGGCAGGTCGTGCATAAATATCCCGGCCAAAGTCAGTGTAAAATGCGCCCGTCAGAAGCCAAAAGTAGCCCAAAGTGTTAGAGTGTTAAAATTGAGACTATTTAAGTATTATATCGCCATCGATTGTTATTGTTGACTTGTAACTCCCGCGGTGGGCCAAGTCAAAAGTAGCCCAAAAACGAAAAACTTTGAAGGAGTTTCAAACAAGCCCAATTTGGAGTGAAAACCGCGAATCTGGCAACCAGGTTTAGATGGTATGTGCAGTATATAAAGAGCTGCAAATTCATATATGTCTCGAGGACGGTATGCCAAAAAGTATATTAACCTAAATATATTTTAGGAAACAGAATAGTCCTATATTACATATATTCTAGTTCTACATTAACTGTTCAAACATTATTCCATTTTTCCCTGTGCAAAAATAAGATTTCGCTACCACAATGCATTACTATTTTGCATAAACCAATCAGCTTCAAGTCGGCATATGACGCCCGCTGACGTTTCTAGGAAGTAAACAGGAAACTAACGAGCTAACTGTGAATGTCTTTGGACTGGCTTGATCAAATTTGACAATTAAGCCATCTTTTTTTAGTTATATTGTGCTGCATCTAATAAAGTATGGTTAGCAAACGCTTCCTTGTATCCATGTTAACGTTAGTGATTGTATCAATAAATTTACCTTGACAGACCAGAAGCTATTACTTACTATTGAGATGTTTGTTTTAGCTAGCTAACTATGAAGCTGCTGTGTAAGTAGCATATCATTACATTTTTATTTTTATTCATCTTCCCCCCTGCACAGTGTCAATGAAAAACAAGGTGACAGGAGAGGTCCGCGTGAGGGCAGTTTGTCATAGGTCTATGAGGAAAAGTGAAAAGCCACATGACTTGAGAGTAGGATCAATGGTTACACACACACACACACAAGTGTTTGTGTATATATGTATGTATGTATGTATGTACAAACATGCACTAATCAGTCATAACAATTACTGTTTTTTCGCAAGATATTTAAATATGGCAGTCTGAACTAAAGAAGCAAAAGCAGCCTTAATCCTGTGGTCTTTGCTGAATAAGACTTCCAGGGACTTCACATACAGTTGTTCATGTTCTGGCAAAACAAAATATCCTGTTCTCACTCAACAAAATATTGGGCGCAGTGGGGGGCGCAAAATTATTCTCATCTATTAATGGGGGGCACGGCAGAAAACGTTTGGGAACCACTCCTTTAATGTATAAGTGTATAGAAGTGTATAACCACTACATCAGATTACTGCCATAATATAAGCAAAGCTGATTAAATATTGAAGGTGTGGTCATCTCCAATCACACCCTTCACTAATCACATTGACTAAATCTATAGCATCAATAAAACATGGTATTTGGTGCCCAAGCTTTTGCATGTGCCTACATATTTTATCTCTCTACCTTCAGTGAATTAAAGTGGATGTGTACAGTCAACTAATTTGGGAAACTTTACCTGACTTATTTATTTTTGCTCAATTACTGCTGTTCAATAAAATGTTAACAGATATTTTAATATATTTTTTCTCCTTAGATGGTGTTAAAACACTCGAGCCCTGTCATTTTGGTGAGCACCCATTGCTCCTGTGTGGCAGGATGTGCCCTGTGCAATCATTTGGTTGCCCTTCTTTATCAGACTGCACACTATTCTCAGCTAGATATTCCTGCTGTACCCCCAGTCCAAAGCTGCACAGACACCGAGCAGCGAGTTACCTAGCATGTCAGTTTGTATGTCACATGTATGTTCATCCATATGTAGCCACCATTAAAACAGTGCTAAATGTGTCCCTACTTTTAGGGTGTGAAGCCGGGACCCGTTGGAGAAATGGAGGTTCGAAAACCAAGGAATTCAACTGCTGACTGTGTGAGGTTATATATATATATATATATATATATATATATATATATATATATATATATATAAGTTATCTTTTAAACCTTATATTCAACATCTAATTAAAAAGCTTAGACTTTTGTTAGGTTTTTATTATAGAAATAAATCTTGTTTTTCTTTTATTGTAAAAAAGAAGTTAGTTGAAGCAACGTTCATGCCTGTATTAGATTATGGAGATATTTTGTATATGAATGCTCCTGTGCACTGTTTGAGCATACTGGACAGTGTGTATCATAGTGCTTTGCGATTTATAACAAACTGTCGACCTCTTACTCATCATTGTTTGTTATATACAAAAGTGAATTGGACTTCGTTGCAAGCACGACGTTTTGCACATTGGTATGTTTTTATTTACAAAGCACTAATTGGGAATTTGCCTAATTATTTATGTTGTCTTCTGAATAGAAGGCAAAGTCTGCTCAGTCTTCGTTCGAGTGAGTTTTTGCAACTTGCTGTTCCTAGAGCTCGAACAGAGCTAGGAAAGACTGCTTTTAGTTTTGCTGCTCCATACACATGGAACCGGTTACAGGCTGATATAAAAATCAAGGACCTTGTTTCTTTGAACAGATTTAAGACTCTGATAAAATCAGTCAGGTCCAGATCATCTGTGTGTGCGTGTTTTAATAAATTTTATGTGAGATTTTGAATGTATCTTGAATGTTGTAATTTGTGCTGCTGCTCGGTCTCTCTTGGCCAGGTCTCTCTTGTAAAAGGGATCTTGTATCTCAAGGGACTAACCTGGTTAAATAAAGGCAAATAAAAAAATAAAAAAATATTACCTTTGATCCATGTGATGTGTAATGAAGTTTAGATTATATTGTGGCAGTAATTTGATTTAATGGTTATACACGTTTTTGCTTTTAATATTTTTCAGAAGTTCACATTATAAAGCGTTTGGATGGAGAAATGCCCAATGTTGCCATGCTAAGAGTGTCAGAGGTCTATAAGAAGTTTTAGTCCTGTAATTGCCCCTCTGGTTACAACAATGGGCATGTGAACTGCAGTCCCATTAGTTGAATGTGCTTTTGGGCCTGTAGAGGCAGGGAGTGTGGTTTCATTCCATCATAAGCCAGCAGCAGTGAGAGAAATTGTGAACATCCCAGGTGCCCCCACTGAAGCACCCCTTGCTATCCAAAACTATAGGCTGGGACGATGAGAATGTGCGTATGTTTTGTGAGAAGAGGAAGAAGTGCATGTTAAGTCCCTGGAAGTGTGATTGAGCATGGGCCAGAGGATTGAAGCTGCAACACAGGAGCAGAGTTGATGTGAAGAATGGCATGGTCTGAGAAAGATGAGAGTAACATGTACAGCAGGCATGTGAAACATAGGGCCCGCGGGCCGGACCCGTCCCGTTGGATTATTTAATACGGCCCGGCATAAATTTCTGAGTATGTCAAAAAATGAAGCAAGTCTCTAGCTCATTTCTATCAAAAGTTGTGATTTTTAAAAAATGAATACAAATCAAATGCTCTCTCTGGTCGCTAGAGGGCAGTAAATGACAGCATGCAGCACTGACACGAGTTAAAGCTTCAGTCAAAGGATGCAATTCCGCTATTCTGCTATGAAGGATAAATTTGGGTCCGTGGAAATGAATACGTTTTATCAATATCTCGTGCCAGGTTACCCCAAATTAACAGCCATGGCTGCATAAGTTCTATCCATGTTTGGGACTACTTATCTTTGTGAACAGGTGTTCTCTGTAATGAACAATAATAAAACAAAGCAGCGCTCAAGGTTAACAAATAAACACTTGAATGACATTGTTAAATGTGCTGCTACTCAGGATTTGACACCTAATATCGATGCACTTGTGAAGGCAAAAAGATGCCAAGTTACAGGAGCCAGCAGCAGCAAGTAGACTGCAGGAATGCAGTGAGAGAGAAAAAAAGTGTGATGACACGAAATTTGTTTGCACTCATGAATACAGATCATTAAAAATAAGATTCATCTGGTTTCATATTAAAGATAATTAATATTGTGCAGTATGTTCTCAGCTTCAGTAGGCCCAGCCTAGTAGTTTGATCTGATGTAGTCTAATTTTATTACCCATGCACTGCTATAACTTTTATTTGTATTTCTTTTTTTATTTATTTCAAAGCAGTATGACTATTAAGGCGAAAATATTTTTTTCATAGCTCCCACTTGAGTTTGTTAATGTGGTGAGTTGCTTCAGGTATAAAACTGCATTCACTCAACTGTTAAAATAAACCAGTTGTTAACACATTCACCGTCAAACATGAAAATCTTTTTTTTTTCATTGTTTTAATGTGTTGTGCTTAGAAAAGATCCCTTTTCATCCATGATTATAATATGTAGGGTAGGCTAAAAATGTAGGCTGAATGATAAAGCATAGTACTGAAAAATAAAGCTAAATATTTGGAGTTGATTTGTAGTTACTGATCCGGCTCACCTGAGAACAGAAGGTCTGGATCCGGCCCCACAGCCAAACTGAGTTTGACATGCCTGATCTACACGTTTCCATGAGGCAAACCATGTTCGAGGACATACTTCTGCAGAGAATTTGGCAGAGAGAATCTACAGGGGAACTGTCCAGACCAAGGACATGAGGGGAGGAATTCATATGGAGCCAGTTGCAGTTCAAGAGTACTGCATTCTGAAAAATGTGAATTATTCACCATGTGGGTTTGTCATTCACCCTGATGCTCCATGGCTGGGTTGTTCCCCTGATGGAGTAATCTTCGATCCCTCTGAGAATCCACCATTTGGACTCTTAGAAGTCAAATGCCCCAACATTCAGAGTTATGTGGACTGCCCCTATCTGAAAATGTCAAGCGGTGCTTTGAAACTTCGGAGGCAACACAAGTACTGCTGGCAAGTTCAGGGACAGATCCTCTTGACTGGTTTAGAATGGTGTGATTTTGTTGTGTGTGCTCAGGAGGACACACTAGTTGAGCGAGTTTACAAAAATCAAGAAGTGATGCACACCATTAGAGAAAAAGCGGATCATTTTTTCTTTTACCATTACATACAAAAGTGTTTGCAGTAAAACATAAATACAATGATTACCTGTATAGTGTCAGATTAATTATCTGTTGTTCATTAAGAAGTGATTTGTTTGTTTTTTCTGTCAATGGATTAATTCCACTGTTTTTATGTCTTCCTTTAAGTGCAGACATAAAAAAAATATGAGAAGGATTTTTGATTCTCCAAGCCAAGGTTTATTACAGCAGGTTATTAAGACCAGTAATAATAAAGCATCAAAACATATTTACATATTTTCGATATTTAAATGCATACATTATAAAATTTGCTCCATGTCTTTACAAGTGGTCCATTCTGATAGTTCACAAGCAGACAAGATACAGTAAATAGCTGATTTATGCTGCCTGAAATAGACATGGGGATGACGGTGTCAAACAATTTGTGCTCCTTTACTTGTCGGATGCACCGTTCAACATGTACCCTGAGCCTGGCTACGGACTGTGTGTGTTTTACGTCATGTGCAGACATTCGTGTGCACCTTTTCAGGAAAACTGGCCTGTGGATCTTACATGGTACAAGATCGTCTACCAGGAAGCCCTTATCCACCATTATTGCCATGTCATGGGTAAGTAGAGGAATAATTCCTGACTGTCTGAACATCTCCCTGTCACTAATAGACCCAGCATAGAGTCCAGACACAAAGGTTATGGCACTATGGGGTGCCATTCCAATTAAGAAAGTAGGTTTGGAGTTGGTGACCCGTATCATCTGATGTGTTGCAGGTTCAATCAGTTCCCAGAAGGCCATCAGGTGGTTGTAGGTTGCAAACCTGCAAAGACAGTAGATGGATTATTAAGATACACTGATCAAAAACGAATCAGTCATATCCAGTATTTTTGTTCAGAAGCTCATCTTTTTAGATCATTTTAACTCTATTGTGCACACATTCCAGGCGGACATTTTAAAAATTCCTCAGATTCCCGACATAGTCCACTATAAAACTAGATATCTCAGGTTGTACATATAGGGAAATGATAATTCATGGCTCAAACTGAAGTAGACAGTTGGGGGAACATATTGATTCACTTCAATACCATATTCCTTGGTTTGTTTTATTTTAGAACCTCTATTACAGATGCTAATATGCCAGGAATGTCAGACAGGGTTCCCACACCTTGGTTAACATAAAATTCAAGGACCTTTCAATGACTTTCCAGGACCAACTTCCTCAAATTCAAGGACAGCACCTGCCAGCATTTACCTACTCTTACCCCTGAATATGTTATCAAAAAACGATGTTAATACAACGCAAATTCAAAAGACTGAATGTCATTTCAAGCCATGCATCCTGAAATTTTCTGTGCATGACTGGCAATTTAGCAATGCACATCTGAGATGACGACATTCACGTAAAATGGCTATAGTTGTTGAAGGATCAACAACTACCTACAGGAAACACTTGCTTTCGGTGCTGAACAAACAAACAAATTTCTCTACAGGAGAATGACCAAACTTTGCCAAGTAAAAGTCAGCATAGGCCCTGTAGAATCAATGTAATTTTAAATGAACTTGTGCTGGCAAAATAATGACACGTTGACAGTAGACAAATAATAATAATAATAACAATAATACACATATGCATATACACATACAGTACATACATAAAACAGAGGAGCAAAGCCATATAATGAGATTAGAACTATAGATTTCTAGAGAAATCTGGCGTGAGATGATTCTAGCATAGTTTTTAAATCTACTTAATAAAGAATAATATTCATTCATAAAGAGAACAGCCTTTTAACCACTCCACTTATGGTAGTGAATTTATGGAATCAGAGAAATTCGAACTGAAGTATAATGGTATCAAAAGAAAGAAGTTTGAGATTAATCCAGTTTCTAGTGTCCATGCAAAAACTTTGTAAATATTGAGATGGAAAAACATATGCTCCTGGGATTCATCTTCTGACTTAAAAAAGGTCCATTAATCCACATCAAGTTTAACTCTTCTTTCAAGAAACATGGCTACAGGATATATCTTATTTATTATTTTGAAATGAGTCTCTTTTACTTTAGAAGACATGAGCCATTTGACAAGCCTTTGTGGTTTTATAATTTTTATTAGGATGTTTCTTGAAAGAATATCTATTATATCTTTTGTCTCATACCATCAGTGATAATCTTGTTATTACACTTGAACTCAACAGTCATTCACTTTTAACATGGGCATCGAAACAGTCAACTCTGAATATAAAATGTTAAAGGAATCACTTTGCAGACTTTCTTTAAATCTTTATAACAACTCATATCAGATCATATTTTTTCAACAAAGGATGAGAAATTTAAAACATCATGGCAATCTTTTTCATAGCAATCTTTTGTAAATATTGACTTCCTTACCAACTGTGCCCTATTATTCTGTGACCGCGGTCTTCATCCATGTGAAATTTCAAACCCTCTAAAATATTCAAGGACCGTCAAGGACGGCTGTCTTTTATGCCTGTTTTCAAAAACTTTCCAGGGCCTTGAACTTATTTTTTCAGATTCACAAACTTTCAAGGATTTCAAGGACCCGTGGGAACCCTGTATGATATGATATTTATGTCCAATATAGTCCGACAGGCTATGCCAAGCTACCGTAGCCAACTCCGGTAGCATCCGACACGATACAGAGTACTCCAGCACTCAAAAGCTCCAATACTGTCTATAATCTAATGTTTAGTATTAGAATATATATTTTGTACAATATCGCTTATGAAAAATTATCAATTTTTACTCACGTGTACACTGAGTCGCGTCGTAGCGGGTGTACGGTCTCACTTCCGGGTTGGCGAAAATGCCGAAAATTGCTCATATATTCCATAAAAAGTTATCGGTTTATGTTCAAAAGTATCCACAATCAGAATAAAAACGAACAAAATAATCCACGACTGCTTCAGTTTCGCCGAATAGTGCGTTCTGGGGAGCTTGGCTTAGGTTAGCAAAGGTTAGCGGTTAGCTTATGTTGCTATGCTAGCGGACCCACATTGGAAATGAAGCGCGACTTTCCGAGGGCTCAATAAAAAAATATAATTGAGCAATCATGGCAAATGAGGGCTGGTTAGCTTCAGAAGGAAGTAAACTATTGGTTAGAAGAGCTTCCAATCACTTGTAAGGCTCCGGCTTGTCTCTGTGGACTGATCAAGTTGGTGCACTTGCAGTCAACACGAGCGAGTGTGGCCAGGGTTGGCAGGTCGTGCATAAATATCCCGGCCAAAGTCAGTGTAAAATGCGCCCGTCAGAAGCCAAAAGTAGCCCAAAGTGTTAGAGTGTTAAAATTGAGACTATTTAAGTATTATATCGCCATCGATTGTTATTGTTGACTTGTAACTCCCGCGGTGGGCCAAGTCAAAAGTAGCCCAAAAACGAAAAACTTTGAAGGAGTTTCAAACAAGCCCAATTTGGAGTGAAAACCGCGAATCTGGCAACCAGGTTTGGATGGTATGTGCAGTATATAAAGAGCTGCAAATTCATATATGTCTCGAGGACGGTATGCCAAAAAGTATATTAACCTAAATATATTATTAGAAAACAGAATAGTCCTATATTACATATATTCTAGTTCTACATTAACTGTTCAAACATTATTCCATTTTTCCCTGTGCAAAAATAAGATTTCGCTACCACAATGCATTACTATTTTGCATAAACCAATCAGCTTCAAGTCGGCATATGACGCCCGCTGACGTTTCTAGGAAGTAAACAGGAAACTAACGAGCTAACTGTGAATGTCTTTGGACTGGCTTGATCAAATTTGACAATTAAGCCATCTTTTTTTAGTTATATTGTGCTGCATCTAATAAAGTATGGTTAGCAAACGCTTCCTTGTATCCATGTTAACGTTAGTGATTGTATCAATAAATTTACCTTGACAGACCAGAAGCTATTACTTACTATTGAGATGTTTGTTTTAGCTAGCTAACTATGAAGCTGCTGTGTAAGTAGCATATCATTACATTTTTATTTTTATTCATCTTCCCCCCTGCACAGTGTCAATGAAAAACAAGGTGACAGGAGAGGTCCGCGTGAGGGCAGTTTGTCATAGGTCTATGAGGAAAAGTGAAAAGCCACATGACTTGAGAGTAGGATCAATGGTTACACACACACACACAAGTGTTTGTGTATATATGTATGTATGTATGTATGTATGTACAAACATGCACTAATCAGTCATAACAATTACTGTTTTTTCGCAAGATATTTAAATATGGCAGTCTGAACTAAAGAAGCAAAAGCAGCCTTAATCCTGTGGTCTTTGCTGAATAAGACTTCCAGGGACTTCACATACAGTTGTTCCTGTTCTGGCAAAACAAAATATCCTGTTCTCACTCAACAAAATATTGGGCGCAGTGGGGGGCGCAAAATTATTCTCATCTATTAATGGGGGGCACGGCAGAAAACGTTTGGGAACCACTCCTTTAATGTATAAGTGTATAGAAGTGTATAACCACTACATCAGATTACTGCCATAATATAAGCAAAGCTGATTAAATATTGAAGGTGTGGTCATCTCCAATCACACCCTTCACTAATCACATTGACTAAATCTATAGCATCAATAAAACATGGTATTTGGTGCCCAAGCTTTTGCATGTGCCTACATATTTTATCTCTCTACCTTCAGTGAATTAAAGTGGATGTGTACAGTCAACTAATTTGGGAAACTTTACCTGACTTATTTATTTTTGCTCAATTACTGCTGTTCAATAAAATGTTAACAGATATTTTAATATATTTTTTCTCCTTAGATGGTGTTAAAACACTCGAGCCCTGTCATTTTGGTGAGCACCCATTGCTCCTGTGTGGCAGGATGTGCCCTGTGCAATCATTTGGTTGCCCTTCTTTATCAGACTGCACACTATTCTCAGCTAGATATTCCTGCTGTACCCCCAGTCCAAAGCTGCACAGACACCGAGCAGCGAGTTACCTAGCATGTCAGTTTGTATGTCACATGTATGTTCATCCATATGTAGCCACCATTAAAACAGTGCTAAATGTGTCCCTACTTTTAGGGTGTGAAGCCGGGACCCGTTGGAGAAATGGAGGTTCGAAAACCAAGGAATTCAACTGCTGACTGTGTGAGGTTATATATATATATATATATATAAGTTATCTTTTAAACCTTATATTCAACATCTAATTAAAAAGCTTAGACTTTTGTTAGGTTTTTATTATAGAAATAAATCTTGTTTTTCTTTTATTGTAAAAAAGAAGTTAGTTGAAGCAACGTTCATGCCTGTATTAGATTATGGAGATATTTTGTATATGAATGCTCCTGTGCACTGTTTGAGCATACTGGACAGTGTGTATCATAGTGCTTTGCGATTTATAACAAACTGTCGACCTCTTACTCATCACTGTTTGTTATACACAAAAGTGAATTGGACTTTGTTGCAGGCACGACGTTTTGCACATTGGTATGTTTTTATTTACAAAGCACTAATTGGGAATTTGCCTAATTATTTATGTTGTCTTCTGAATAGAAGGCAAAGTCTGCTCAGTCTTCGTTCGAGTGAGTTTTTGCAACTTGCTGTTCCTAGAGCTCGAACAGAGCTAGGAAAGACTGCTTTTAGTTTTGCTGCTCCATACACATGGAACCGGTTACAGGCTGATATAAAAATCAAGGACCTTGTTTCTTTGAACAGATTTAAGACTCTGATAAAATCAGTCAGGTCCAGATCATCTGTGTGTGCGTGTTTTAATAAATTTTATGTGAGATTTTGAATGTATCTTGAATGTTGTAATTTGTGCTGCTGCTCGGTCTCTCTTGGCCAGGTCTCTCTTGTAAAAGGGATCTTGTATCTCAAGGGACTAACCTGGTTAAATAAAGGCAAATAAAAAAATAAAAAAATATTACCTTTGATCCATGTGATGTGTAATGAAGTTTAGATTATATTGTGGCAGTAATTTGATTTAATGGTTATACACGTTTTTGCTTTTAATATTTTTCAGAAGTTCACATTATAAAGCGTTTGGATGGAGAAATGCCCAATGTTGCCATGCTAAGAGTGTCAGAGGTCTATAAGAAGTTTTAGTCCTGTAATTGCCCCTCTGGTTACAACAATGGGCATGTGAACTGCAGTCCCATTAGTTGAATGTGCTTTTGGGCCTGTAGAGGCAGGGAGTGTGGTTTCATTCCATCATAAGCCAGCAGCAGTGAGAGAAATTGTGAACATCCCAGGTGCCCCCACTGAAGCACCCCTTGCTATCCAAAACTATAGGCTGGGACGATGAGAATGTGCGTATGTTTTGTGAGAAGAGGAAGAAGTGCATGTTAAGTCCCTGGAAGTGTGATTGAGCATGGGCCAGAGGATTGAAGCTGCAACACAGGAGCAGAGTTGATGTGAAGAATGGCATGGTCTGAGAAAGATGAGAGTAACATGTACAGCAGGCATGTGAAACATAGGGCCCGCGGGCCGGACCCGTCCCGTTGGATTATTTAATACGGCCCGGCATAAATTTCTGAGTATGTCAAAAAATGAAGCAAGTCTCTAGCTCATTTCTATCAAAAGTTGTGATTTTTAAAAAATGAATACAAATCAAATGCTCTCTCTGGTCGCTAGAGGGCAGTAAATGACAGCATGCAGCACTGACACGAGTTAAAGCTTCAGTCAAAGGATGCAATTCCGCTATGAAGCGATTCTGCTATGAAGGATAAATTTGGGTCCGTGGAAATGAATACGTTTTATCAATATCTCGTGCCAGGTTACCCCAAATTAACAGCCATGGCTGCATAAGTTCTATCCATGTTTGGGACTACTTATCTTTGTGAACAGGTGTTCTCTGTAATGAACAATAATAAAACAAAGCAGCGCTCAAGGTTAACAAATAAACACTTGAATGACATTGTTAAATGTGCTGCTACTCAGGATTTGACACCTAATATCGATGCACTTGTGAAGGCAAAAAGATGCCAAGTTACAGGAGCCAGCAGCAGCAAGTAGACTGCAGGAATGCAGTGAGAGAGAGAGAAAAAAAGTGTGATGACACGAAATTTGTTTGCACTCATGAATACAGATCATTAAAAATAAGATTCATCTGGTTTCATATTAAAGATAATTAATATTGTGCAGTATGTTCTCAGCTTCAGTAGGCCCAGCCTAGTAGTTTGATCTGATGTAGTCTAATTTTATTACCCATGCACTGCTATAACTTTTATTTGTATTTCTTTTTTTATTTATTTCAAAGCAGTATGACTATTAAGGCGAAAATATTTTTTTCATAGCTCCCACTTGAGTTTGTTAATGTGGTGAGTTGCTTCAGGTATAAAACTGCATTCACTCAACTGTTAAAATAAACCAGTTGTTAACACATTCACCGTCAAACATGAAAATCTTTTTTTTTTCATTGTTTTAATGTGTTGTGCTTAGAAAAGATCCCTTTTCATCCATGATTATAATATGTAGGGTAGGCTAAAAATGTAGGCTGAATGATAAAGCATAGTACTGAAAAATAAAGCTAAATATTTGGAGTTGATTTGTAGTTACTGATCCGGCTCACCTGAGAACAGAAGGTCTGGATCCGGCCCCACAGCCAAACTGAGTTTGACATGCCTGATCTACACGTTTCCATGAGGCAAACCATGTTCGAGGACATACTTCTGCAGAGAATTTGGCAGAGAGAATCTACAGGGGAACTGTCCAGACCAAGGACATGAGGGGAGGAATTCATATGGAGCCAGTTGCAGTTCAAGAGTACTGCATTCTGAAAAATGTGAATTATTCACCATGTGGGTTTGTCATTCACCCTGATGCTCCATGGCTGGGTTGTTCCCCTGATGGAGTAATCTTCGATCCCTCTGAGAATCCACCATTTGGACTCTTAGAAGTCAAATGCCCCAACATTCAGAGTTATGTGGACTGCCCCTATCTGAAAATGTCAAGCGGTGCTTTGAAACTTCGGAGGCAACACAAGTACTGCTGGCAAGTTCAGGGACAGATCCTCTTGACTGGTTTAGAATGGTGTGATTTTGTTGTGTGTGCTCAGGAGGACACACTAGTTGAGCGAGTTTACAAAAATCAAGAAGTGATGCACACCATTAGAGAAAAAGCGGATCATTTTTTCTTTTACCATTACATACAAAAGTGTTTGCAGTAAAACATAAATACAATGATTACCTGTATAGTGTCAGATTAATTATCTGTTGTTCATTAAGAAGTGATTTGTTTTTTCTGTCAATGGATTAATTCCACTGTTTTTATGTCTTCCTTTAAGTGCAGACATAAAAAAAATATGAGAAGGATTTTTGATTCTCCAAGCCAAGGTTTATTACAGCAGGTTATTAAGACCAGTAATAATAAAGCATCAAAACATATTTACATATTTTCGATATTTAAATGCATACATTCTAAAATTTGCTCCATGTCTTTACAAGTGGTCCATTCTGATAGTTCACAAGCAGACAAGATACAGTAAATAGCTGATTTATGCTGCCTGAAATAGACATGGGGATGACGGTGTCAAACAATTTGTGCTCCTTTACTTGTCGGATGCACCGTTCAACATGTACCCTGAGCCTGGCTACGGACTGTGTGTGTTTTACGTCATGTGCAGACATTCGTGTGCACCTTTTCAGGAAAACTGGCCGGTGGATCTTACATGGTACAAGATCGTCTACCAGGAAGCCCTTATCCACCATTATTGCCATGTCATGGGTAAGTAGAGGAATAATTCCTGACTGTCTGAACATCTCCCTGTCACTAATAGACCCAGCATAGAGTCCAGACACAAAGGTTATGGCACTATGGGGTGCCATTCCAATTAAGAAAGTAGGTTTGGAGTTGGTGACCCGTATCATCTGATGTGTTGCAGGTTCAATCAGTTCCCAGAAGGCCATCAGGTGGTTGTAGGTTGCAAACCTGCAAAGACAGTAGATGGATTATTAAGATACACTGATCAAAAACGAATCAGTCATATCCAGTATTTTTGTTCAGAAGCTCATCTTTTTAGATCATTTTAACTCTATTGTGCACACATTCCAGGCGGACATTTTAAAAATTCCTCAGATTCCCGACATAGTCCACTATAAAACTAGATATCTCAGGTTGTACATATAGGGAAATGATAATTCATGGCTCAAACTGAAGTAGACAGTTGGGGGAACATATTGATTCACTTCAATACCATATTCCTTGGTTTGTTTTATTTTAGAACCTCTATTACAGATGCTAATATGCCAGGAATGTCAGACAGGGTTCCCACACCTTGGTTAACATAAAATTCAAGGACCTTTCAATGACTTTCCAGGACCAACTTCCTCAAATTCAAGGACAGCACCTGCCAGCATTTACCTACTCTTACCCCTGAATATGTTATCAAAAAACGATGTTAATACAACGCAAATTCAAAAGACTGAATGTCATTTCAAGCCATGCATCCTGAAATTTTCTGTGCATGACTGGCAATTTAGCAATGCACATCTGAGATGACGACATTCACGTAAAATGGCTATAGTTGTTGAAGGATCAACAACTACCTACAGGAAACACTTGCTTTCGGTGCTGAACAAACAAACAAATTTCTCTACAGGAGAATGACCAAAGTCAGCATAGGCCCTGTAGAATCAATGTAATTTTAAATGAACTTGTGCTGGCAAAATAATGACACGTTGACAGTAGACAAATAATAATAATAATAACAATAATACACATATGCATATACACATACAGTACATACATAAAACAGAGGAGCAAAGCCATATAATGAGATTAGAACTATAGATTTCTAGAGAAATCTGGCGTGAGATGATTCTAGCATAGTTTTTAAATCTACTTAATAAAGAATAATATTCATTCATAAAGAGAACAGCCTTTTAACCACTCCACTTATGGTAGTGAATTTATGGAATCAGAGAAATTCGAACTGAAGTATAATGGTATCAAAAGAAAGAAGTTTGAGATTAATCCAGTTTCTAGTGTCCATGCAAAAACTTTGTAAATATTGAGATGGAAAAACATATGCTCCTGGGATTCATCTTCTGACTTAAAAAAGGTCCATTAATCCACATCAAGTTTAACTCTTCTTTCAAGAAACATGGCTACAGGATATATCTTATTTATTATTTTGAAATGAGTCTCTTTTACTTTAGAAGACATGAGCCATTTGACAAGCCTTTGTGGTTTTATAATTTTTATTAGGATGTTTCTTGAAAGAATATCTATTATATCTTTTGTCTCATACCATCAGTGATAATCTTGTTATTACACTTGAACTCAACAGTCATTCACTTTTAACATGGGCATCGAAACAGTCAACTCTGAATATAAAATGTTAAAGGAATCACTTTGCAGACTTTCTTTAAATCTTTATAACAACTCATATCAGATCATATTTTTTCAACAAAGGATGAGAAATTTAAAACATCATGGCAATCTTTTTCATAGCAATCTTTTGTAAATATTGACTTCCTTACCAACTGTGCCCTATTATTCTGTGACCGCGGTCTTCATCCATGTGAAATTTCAAACCCTCTAAAATATTCAAGGACCGTCAAGGACGGCTGTCTTTTATGCCTGTTTTCAAAAACTTTCCAGGGCCTTGAACTTATTTTTTCAGATTCACAAACTTTCAAGGATTTCAAGGACCCGTGGGAACCCTGTATGATATGATATTTATGTCCAATATAGTCCGACAGGCTATGCCAAGCTACCGTAGCCAACTCCGGTAGCATCCGACACGATACAGAGTACTCCAGCACTCAAAAGCTCCAATACTGTCTATAATCTAATGTTTAGTATTAGAATATATATTTTGTACAATATCGCTTATGAAAAATTATCAATTTTTACTCACGTGTACACTGAGTCGCGTCGTAGCGGGTGTACGGTCTCACTTCCGGGTTGGCGAAAATGCCGAAAATTGCTCATATATTCCATAAAAAGTTATCGGTTTATGTTCAAAAGTATCCACAATCAGAATAAAAACGAACAAAATAATCCACGACTGCTTCAGTTTCGCCGAATAGTGCGTTCTGGGGAGCTTGGCTTAGGTTAGCAAAGGTTAGCGGTTAGCTTATGTTGCTATGCTAGCGGACCCACATTGGAAATGAAGCGCGACTTTCCGAGGGCTCAATAAAAAAATATAATTGAGCAATCATGGCAAATGAGGGCTGGTTAGCTTCAGAAGGAAGTAAACTATTGGTTAGAAGAGCTTCCAATCACTTGTAAGGCTCCGGCTTGTCTCTGTGGACTGATCAAGTTGGTGCACTTGCAGTCAACACGAGCGAGTGTGGCCAGGGTTGGCAGGTCGTGCATAAATATCCCGGCCAAAGTCAGTGTAAAATGCGCCCGTCAGAAGCCAAAAGTAGCCCAAAGTGTTAGAGTGTTAAAATTGAGACTATTTAAGTATTATATCGCCATCGATTGTTATTGTTGACTTGTAACTCCCGCGGTGGGCCAAGTCAAAAGTAGCCCAAAAACGAAAAACTTTGAAGGAGTTTCAAACAAGCCCAATTTGGAGTGAAAACCGCGAATCTGGCAACCAGGTTTAGATGGTATGTGCAGTATATAAAGAGCTGCAAATTCATATATGTCTCGAGGACGGTATGCCAAAAAGTATATTAACCTAAATATATTATTAGGAAACAGAATAGTCCTATATTACATATATTCTAGTTCTACATTAACTGTTCAAACATTATTCCATTTTTCCCTGTGCAAAAATAAGATTTCGCTACCACAATGCATTACTATTTTGCATAAACCAATCAGCTTCAAGTCGGCATATGACGCCCGCTGACGTTTCTAGGAAGTAAACAGGAAACTAACGAGCTAACTGTGAATGTCTTTGGACTGGCTTGATCAAATTTGACAATTAAGCCATCTTTTTTTAGTTATATTGTGCTGCATCTAATAAAGTATGGTTAGCAAACGCTTCCTTGTATCCATGTTAACGTTAGTGATTGTATCAATAAATTTACCTTGACAGACCACAAGCTATTACTTACTATTGAGATGTTTGTTTTAGCTAGCTAACTATGAAGCTGCTGTGTAAGTAGCATATCATTACATTTTTATTTTTATTCATCTTCCCCCCTGCACAGTGTCAATGAAAAACAAGGTGACAGGAGAGGTCCGCGTGAGGGCAGTTTGTCATAGGTCTATGAGGAAAAGTGAAAAGCCACATGACTTGAGAGTAGGATCAATGGTTACACACACACACACAAGTGTTTGTGTATATATGTATGTATGTATGTATGTATGTACAAACATGCACTAATCAGTCATAACAATTACTGTTTTTTCGCAAGATATTTAAATATGGCAGTCTGAACTAAAGAAGCAAAAGCAGCCTTAATCCTGTGGTCTTTGCTGAATAAGACTTCCAGGGACTTCACATACAGTTGTTCCTGTTCTGGCAAAACAAAATATCCTGTTCTCACTCAACAAAATATTGGGCGCAGTGGGGGGCGCAAAATTATTCTCATCTATTAATGGGGGGCACGGCAGAAAACGTTTGGGAACCACTCCTTTAATGTATAAGTGTATAGAAGTGTATAACCACTACATCAGATTACTGCCATAATATAAGCAAAGCTGATTAAATATTGAAGGTGTGGTCATCTCCAATCACACCCTTCACTAATCACATTGACTAAATCTATAGCATCAATAAAACATGGTATTTGGTGCCCAAGCTTTTGCATGTGCCTACATATTTTATCTCTCTACCTTCAGTGAATTAAAGTGGATGTGTACAGTCAACTAATTTGGGAAACTTTACCTGACTTATTTATTTTTGCTCAATTACTGCTGTTCAATAAAATGTTAACAGATATTTTAATATATTTTTTCTCCTTAGATGGTGTTAAAACACTCGAGCCCTGTCATTTTGGTGAGCACCCATTGCTCCTGTGTGGCAGGATGTGCCCTGTGCAATCATTTGGTTGCCCTTCTTTATCAGACTGCACACTATTCTCAGCTAGATATTCCTGCTGTACCCCCAGTCCAAAGCTGCACAGACACCGAGCAGCGAGTTACCTAGCATGTCAGTTTGTATGTCACATGTATGTTCATCCATATGTAGCCACCATTAAAACAGTGCTAAATGTGTCCCTACTTTTAGGGTGTGAAGCCGGGACCCGTTGGAGAAATGGAGGTTCGAAAACCAAGGAATTCAACTGCTGACTGTGTGAGGTTATATATATATATATATATATATATATATAAGTTATCTTTTAAACCTTATATTCAACATCTAATTAAAAAGCTTAGACTTTTGTTAGGTTTTTATTATAGAAATAAATCTTGTTTTTCTTTTATTGTAAAAAAGAAGTTAGTTGAAGCAACGTTCATGCCTGTATTAGATTATGGAGATATTTTGTATATGAATGCTCCTGTGCACTGTTTGAGCATACTGGACAGTGTGTATCATAGTGCTTTGCGATTTATAACAAACTGTCGACCTCTTACTCATCATTGTTTGTTATACACAAAAGTGAATTGGACTTTGTTGCAGGCACGACGTTTTGCACATTGGTATGTTTTTATTTACAAAGCACTAATTGGGAATTTGCCTAATTATTTATGTTGTCTTCTGAATAGAAGGCAAAGTCTGCTCAGTCTTCGTTCGAGTGAGTTTTTGCAACTTGCTGTTCCTAGAGCTCGAACAGAGCTAGGAAAGACTGCTTTTAGTTTTGCTGCTCCATACACATGGAACCGGTTACAGGCTGATATAAAAATCAAGGACCTTGTTTCTTTGAACAGATTTAAGACTCTGATAAAATCAGTCAGGTCCAGATCATCTGTGTGTGCGTGTTTTAATAAATTTTATGTGAGATTTTGAATGTATCTTGAATGTTGTAATTTGTGCTGCTGCTCGGTCTCTCTTGGCCAGGTCTCTCTTGTAAAAGGGATCTTGTATCTCAAGGGACTAACCTGGTTAAATAAAGGCAAATAAAAAAATAAAAAAATATTACCTTTGATCCATGTGATGTGTAATGAAGTTTAGATTATATTGTGGCAGTAATTTGATTTAATGGTTATACACGTTTTTGCTTTTAATATTTTTCAGAAGTTCACATTATAAAGCGTTTGGATGGAGAAATGCCCAATGTTGCCATGCTAAGAGTGTCAGAGGTCTATAAGAAGTTTTAGTCCTGTAATTGCCCCTCTGGTTACAACAATGGGCATGTGAACTGCAGTCCCATTAGTTGAATGTGCTTTTGGGCCTGTAGAGGCAGGGAGTGTGGTTTCATTCCATCATAAGCCAGCAGCAGTGAGAGAAATTGTGAACATCCCAGGTGCCCCCACTGAAGCACCCCTTGCTATCCAAAACTATAGGCTGGGACGATGAGAATGTGCGTATGTTTTGTGAGAAGAGGAAGAAGTGCATGTTAAGTCCCTGGAAGTGTGATTGAGCATGGGCCAGAGGATTGAAGCTGCAACACAGGAGCAGAGTTGATGTGAAGAATGGCATGGTCTGAGAAAGATGAGAGTAACATGTACAGCAGGCATGTGAAACATAGGGCCCGCGGGCCGGACCCGTCCCGTTGGATTATTTAATACGGCCCGGCATAAATTTCTGAGTATGTCAAAAAATGAAGCAAGTCTCTAGCTCATTTCTATCAAAAGTTGTGATTTTTAAAAAATGAATACAAATCAAATGCTCTCTCTGGTCGCTAGAGGGCAGTAAATGACAGCATGCAGCACTGACACGAGTTAAAGCTTCAGTCAAAGGATGCAATTCCGCTATTCTGCTATGAAGGATAAATTTGGGTCCGTGGAAATGAATACGTTTTATCAATATCTCGTGCCAGGTTACCCCAAATTAACAGCCATGGCTGCATAAGTTCTATCCATGTTTGGGACTACTTATCTTTGTGAACAGGTGTTCTCTGTAATGAACAATAATAAAACAAAGCAGCGCTCAAGGTTAACAAATAAACACTTGAATGACATTGTTAAATGTGCTGCTACTCAGGATTTGACACCTAATATCGATGCACTTGTGAAGGCAAAAAGATGCCAAGTTACAGGAGCCAGCAGCAGCAAGTAGACTGCAGGAATGCAGTGAGAGAGAGAGAAAAAAAGTGTGATGACACGAAATTTGTTTGCACTCATGAATACAGATCATTAAAAATAAGATTCATCTGGTTTCATATTAAAGATAATTAATATTGTGCAGTATGTTCTCAGCTTCAGTAGGCCCAGCCTAGTAGTTTGATCTGATGTAGTCTAATTTTATTACCCATGCACTGCTATAACTTTTATTTGTATTTCTTTTTTTATTTATTTCAAAGCAGTATGACTATTAAGGCGAAAATATTTTTTTCATAGCTCCCACTTGAGTTTGTTAATGTGGTGAGTTGCTTCAGGTATAAAACTGCATTCACTCAACTGTTAAAATAAACCAGTTGTTAACACATTCACCGTCAAACATGAAAATCTTTTTTTTTTCATTGTTTTAATGTGTTGTGCTTAGAAAAGATCCCTTTTCATCCATGATTATAATATGTAGGGTAGGCTAAAAATGTAGGCTGAATGATAAAGCATAGTACTGAAAAATAAAGCTAAATATTTGGAGTTGATTTGTAGTTACTGATCCGGCTCACCTGAGAACAGAAGGTCTGGATCCGGCCCCACAGCCAAACTGAGTTTGACATGCCTGATCTACACGTTTCCATGAGGCAAACCATGTTCGAGGACATACTTCTGCAGAGAATTTGGCAGAGAGAATCTACAGGGGAACTGTCCAGACCAAGGACATGAGGGGAGGAATTCATATGGAGCCAGTTGCAGTTCAAGAGTACTGCATTCTGAAAAATGTGAATTATTCACCATGTGGGTTTGTCATTCACCCTGATGCTCCATGGCTGGGTTGTTCCCCTGATGGAGTAATCTTCGATCCCTCTGAGAATCCACCATTTGGACTCTTAGAAGTCAAATGCCCCAACATTCAGAGTTATGTGGACTGCCCCTATCTGAAAATGTCAAGCGGTGCTTTGAAACTTCGGAGGCAACACAAGTACTGCTGGCAAGTTCAGGGACAGATCCTCTTGACTGGTTTAGAATGGTGTGATTTTGTTGTGTGTGCTCAGGAGGACACACTAGTTGAGCGAGTTTACAAAAATCAAGAAGTGATGCACACCATTAGAGAAAAAGCGGATCATTTTTTCTTTTACCATTACATACAAAAGTGTTTGCAGTAAAACATAAATACAATGATTACCTGTATAGTGTCAGATTAATTATCTGTTGTTCATTAAGAAGTGATTTGTTTGTTTTTTCTGTCAATGGATTAATTCCACTGTTTTTATGTCTTCCTTTAAGTGCAGACATAAAAAAAATATGAGAAGGATTTTTGATTCTCCAAGCCAAGGTTTATTACAGCAGGTTATTAAGACCAGTAATAATAAAGCATCAAAACATATTTACATATTTTCGATATTTAAATGCATACATTATAAAATTTGCTCCATGTCTTTACAAGTGGTCCATTCTGATAGTTCACAAGCAGACAAGATACAGTAAATAGCTGATTTATGCTGCCTGAAATAGACATGGGGATGACGGTGTCAAACAATTTGTGCTCCTTTACTTGTCGGATGCACCGTTCAACATGTACCCTGAGCCTGGCTACGGACTGTGTGTGTTTTACGTCATGTGCAGACATTCGTGTGCACCTTTTCAGGAAAACTGGCCTGTGGATCTTACATGGTACAAGATCGTCTACCAGGAAGCCCTTATCCACCATTATTGCCATGTCATGGGTAAGTAGAGGAATAATTCCTGACTGTCTGAACATCTCCCTGTCACTAATAGACCCAGCATAGAGTCCAGACACAAAGGTTATGGCACTATGGGGTGCCATTCCAATTAAGAAAGTAGGTTTGGAGTTGGTGACCCGTATCATCTGATGTGTTGCAGGTTCAATCAGTTCCCAGAAGGCCATCAGGTGGTTGTAGGTTGCAAACCTGCAAAGACAGTAGATGGATTATTAAGATACACTGATCAAAAACGAATCAGTCATATCCAGTATTTTTGTTCAGAAGCTCATCTTTTTAGATCATTTTAACTCTATTGTGCACACATTCCAGGCGGACATTTTAAAAATTCCTCAGATTCCCGACATAGTCCACTATAAAACTAGATATCTCAGGTTGTACATATAGGGAAATGATAATTCATGGCTCAAACTGAAGTAGACAGTTGGGGGAACATATTGATTCACTTCAATACCATATTCCTTGGTTTGTTTTATTTTAGAACCTCTATTACAGATGCTAATATGCCAGGAATGTCAGACAGGGTTCCCACACCTTGGTTAACATAAAATTCAAGGACCTTTCAATGACTTTCCAGGACCAACTTCCTCAAATTCAAGGACAGCACCTGCCAGCATTTACCTACTCTTACCCCTGAATATGTTATCAAAAAACGATGTTAATACAACGCAAATTCAAAAGACTGAATGTCATTTCAAGCCATGCATCCTGAAATTTTCTGTGCATGACTGGCAATTTAGCAATGCACATCTGAGATGACGACATTCACGTAAAATGGCTATAGTTGTTGAAGGATCAACAACTACCTACAGGAAACACTTGCTTTCGGTGCTGAACAAACAAACAAATTTCTCTACAGGAGAATGACCAAACTTTGCCAAGTAAAAGTCAGCATAGGCCCTGTAGAATCAATGTCATTTTAAATGAACTTGTGCTGGCAAAATAATGACACGTTGACAGTAGACAAATAATAATAATAATAACAATAATACACATATGCATATACACATACAGTACATACATAAAACAGAGGAGCAAAGCCATATAATGAGATTAGAACTATAGATTTCTAGAGAAATCTGGCGTGAGATGATTCTAGCATAGTTTTTAAATCTACTTAATAAAGAATAATATTCATTCATAAAGAGAACAGCTTTTTAACCACTCCACTTATGGTAGTGAATTTATGGAATCAGAGAAATTCGAACTGAAGTATAATGGTGTCAAAAGAAAGAAGTTTGAGATTAATCCAGTTTCTAGTGTCCATGCAAAAACTTTGTAAATATTGAGATGGAAAAACATATGCTCCTGGGATTCATCTTCTGACTTAAAAAAGGTCCATTAATCCACATCAAGTTTAACTCTTCTTTCAAGAAACATGGCTACAGGATATATCTTATTTATTACTTTGAAATGAGTCTCTTTTACTTTAGAAGACATGAGCCATTTGACAAGCCTTTGTGGTTTTATAATTTTTATTAGGATGTTTCTTGAAAGAATATCTATTATATCTTTTGTCTCATACCATCAGTGATAATCTTGTTATTACACTTGAACTCAACAGTCATTCACTTTTAACATGGGCATCGAAACAGTCAACTCTGAATATAAAATGTTAAAGGAATCACTTTGCAGACTTTCTTTAAATCTTTATAACAACTCATATCAGATCATATTTTTTCAACAAAGGATGAGAAATTTAAAACATCATGGCAATCTTTTTCATAGCAATCTTTTGTAAATATTGACTTCCTTACCAACTGTGCCCTATTATTCTGTGACCGCGGTCTTCATCCATGTGAAATTTCAAACCCTCTAAAATATTCAAGGACCGTCAAGGACGGCTGTCTTTTATGCCTGTTTTCAAAAACTTTCCAGGGCCTTGAACTTATTTTTTCAGATTCACAAACTTTCAAGGATTTCAAGGACCCGTGGGAACCCTGTAGGCCTATGATATGATATTTATGTCCAATATAGTCCGACAGGCTATGCCAAGCTACCGTAGCCAACTCCGGTAGCATCCGACACGATACAGAGTACTCCAGCACTCAAAAGCTCCAATACTGTCTATAATCTAATGTTTAGTATTAGAATATATATTTTGTACAATATCGCTTATGAAAAATTATCAATTTTTACTCACGTGTACACTGAGTCGCGTCGTAGCGGGTGTACGGTCTCACTTCCGGGTTGGCGAAAATGCCGAAAATTGCTCATATATTCCATAAAAAGTTATCGGTTTATGTTCAAAAGTATCCACAATCAGAATAAAAACGAACAAAATAATCCACGACTGCTTCAGTTTCGCCGAATAGTGCGTTCTGGGGAGCTTGGCTTAGGTTAGCAAAGGTTAGCGGTTAGCTTATGTTGCTATGCTAGCGGACCCACATTGGAAATGAAGCGCGACTTTCCGAGGGCTCAATAAAAAAATATAATTGAGCAATCATGGCAAATGAGGGCTGGTTAGCTTCAGAAGGAAGTAAACTATTGGTTAGAAGAGCTTCCAATCACTTGTAAGGCTCCGGCTTGTCTCTGTGGGCTGATCAAGTTGGTGCACTTGCAGTCAACACGAGCGAGTGTGGCCAGGGTTGGCAGGTCGTGCATAAATATCCCGGCCAAAGTCAGTGTAAAATGCGCCCGTCAGAAGCCAAAAGTAGCCCAAAGTGTTAGAGTGTTAAAATTGAGACTATTTAAGTATTATATCGCCATCGATTGTTATTGTTGACTTGTAACTCCCGCGGTGGGCCAAGTCAAAAGTAGCCCAAAAACGAAAAACTTTGAAGGAGTTTCAAACAAGCCCAATTTGGAGTGAAAACCGCGAATCTGGCAACCGGGTGTAGATGGTATGTGCAGTAAATAAAGAGCTGCAAATTCATATATGTCTCGAGGACGGTATGCCAAAAAGTATATTAACCTAAATATATTATTAGGAAACAGAATAGTCCTATATTACATATATTCTAGTTCTACATTAACTGTTCAAACATTATTCCATTTTTCCCTGTGCAAAAATAAGATTTCGCTACCACAATGCATTACTATTTTGCATAAACCAATCAGCTTCAAGTCGGCATATGACGCCCGCTGACGTTTCTAGGAAGTAAACAGGAAACTAACGAGCTAACTGTGAATGTCTTTGGACTGGCTTGATCAAATTTGACAATTAAGCCATCTTTTTTTAGTTATATTGTGCTGCATCTAATAAAGTATGGTTAGCAAACGCTTCCTTGTATCCATGTTAACGTTAGTGATTGTATCAATAAATTTACCTTGACAGACCAGAAGCTATTACTTACTATTGAGATGTTTGTTTTAGCTAGCTAACTATGAAGCTGCTGTGTAAGTAGCATATCATTACATTTTTATTTTTATTCATCTTCCCCCCTGCACAGTGTCAATGAAAAACAAGGTGACAGGAGAGGTCCGCGTGAGGGCAGTTTGTCATAGGTCTATGAGGAAAAGTGAAAAGCCACATGACTTGAGAGTAGGATCAATGGTTACACACACACACACAAGTGTTTGTGTATATATGTATGTATGTATGTATGTATGTACAAACATGCACTAATCAGTCATAACAATTACTGTTTTTTCGCAAGATATTTAAATATGGCAGTCTGAACTAAAGAAGCAAAAGCAGCCTTAATCCTGTGGTCTTTGCTGAATAAGACTTCCAGGGACTTCACATACAGTTGTTCCTGTTCTGGCAAAACAAAATATCCTGTTCTCACTCAACAAAATATTGGGCGCAGTGGGGGGCGCAAAATTATTCTCATCTATTAATGGGGGGCACGGCAGAAAACGTTTGGGAACCACTCCTTTAATGTATAAGTGTATAGAAGTGTATAACCACTACATCAGATTACTGCCATAATATAAGCAAAGCTGATTAAATATTGAAGGTGTGGTCATCTCCAATCACACCCTTCACTAATCACATTGACTAAATCTATAGCATCAATAAAACATGGTATTTGGTGCCCAAGCTTTTGCATGTGCCTACATATTTTATCTCTCTACCTTCAGTGAATTAAAGTGGATGTGTACAGTCAACTAATTTGGGAAACTTTACCTGACTTATTTATTTTTGCTCAATTACTGCTGTTCAATAAAATGTTAACAGATATTTTAATATATTTTTTCTCCTTAGATGGTGTTAAAACACTCGAGCCCTGTCATTTTGGTGAGCACCCATTGCTCCTGTGTGGCAGGATGTGCCCTGTGCAATCATTTGGTTGCCCTTCTTTATCAGACTGCACACTATTCTCAGCTAGATATTCCTGCTGTACCCCCAGTCCAAAGCTGCACAGACACCGAGCAGCGAGTTACCTAGCATGTCAGTTTGTATGTCACATGTATGTTCATCCATATGTAGCCACCATTAAAACAGTGCTAAATGTGTCCCTACTTTTAGGGTGTGAAGCCGGGACCCGTTGGAGAAATGGAGGTTCGAAAACCAAGGAATTCAACTGCTGACTGTGTGAGGTTATATATATATATATATATATAAGTTATCTTTTAAACCTTATATTCAACATCTAATTAAAAAGCTTAGACTTTTGTTAGGTTTTTATTATAGAAATAAATCTTGTTTTTCTTTTATTGTAAAAAAGAAGTTAGTTGAAGCAACGTTCATGCCTGTATTAGATTATGGAGATATTTTGTATATGAATGCTCCTGTGCACTGTTTGAGCATACTGGACAGTGTGTATCATAGTGCTTTGCGATTTATAACAAACTGTCGACCTCTTACTCATCACTGTTTGTTATACACAAAAGTGAATTGGACTTTGTTGCAGGCACGACGTTTTGCACATTGGTATGTTTTTATTTACAAAGCACTAATTGGGAATTTGCCTAATTATTTATGTTGTCTTCTGAATAGAAGGCAAAGTCTGCTCAGTCTTCGTTCGAGTGAGTTTTTGCAACTTGCTGTTCCTAGAGCTCGAACAGAGCTAGGAAAGACTGCTTTTAGTTTTGCTGCTCCATACACATGGAACCGGTTACAGGCTGATATAAAAATCAAGGACCTTGTTTCTTTGAACAGATTTAAGACTCTGATAAAATCAGTCAGGTCCAGATCATCTGTGTGTGCGTGTTTTAATAAATTTTATGTGAGATTTTGAATGTATCTTGAATGTTGTAATTTGTGCTGCTGCTCGGTCTCTCTTGGCCAGGTCTCTCTTGTAAAAGGGATCTTGTATCTCAAGGGACTAACCTGGTTAAATAAAGGCAAATAAAAAAATAAAAAAATATTACCTTTGATCCATGTGATGTGTAATGAAGTTTAGATTATATTGTGGCAGTAATTTGATTTAATGGTTATACACGTTTTTGCTTTTAATATTTTTCAGAAGTTCACATTATAAAGCGTTTGGATGGAGAAATGCCCAATGTTGCCATGCTAAGAGTGTCAGAGGTCTATAAGAAGTTTTAGTCCTGTAATTGCCCCTCTGGTTACAACAATGGGCATGTGAACTGCAGTCCCATTAGTTGAATGTGCTTTTGGGCCTGTAGAGGCAGGGAGTGTGGTTTCATTCCATCATAAGCCAGCAGCAGTGAGAGAAATTGTGAACATCCCAGGTGCCCCCACTGAAGCACCCCTTGCTATCCAAAACTATAGGCTGGGACGATGAGAATGTGCGTATGTTTTGTGAGAAGAGGAAGAAGTGCATGTTAAGTCCCTGGAAGTGTGATTGAGCATGGGCCAGAGGATTGAAGCTGCAACACAGGAGCAGAGTTGATGTGAAGAATGGCATGGTCTGAGAAAGATGAGAGTAACATGTACAGCAGGCATGTGAAACATAGGGCCCGCGGGCCGGACCCGTCCCGTTGGATTATTTAATACGGCCCGGCATAAATTTCTGAGTATGTCAAAAAATGAAGCAAGTCTCTAGCTAATTTCTATCAAAAGTTGTGATTTTTAAAAAATGAATACAAATCAAATGCTCTCTCTGGTCGCTAGAGGGCAGTAAATGACAGCATGCAGCACTGACACGAGTTAAAGCTTCAGTCAAAGGATGCAATTCCGCTATGAAGCGATTCTGCTATGAAGGATAAATTTGGGTCCGTGGAAATGAATACGTTTTATCAATATCTCGTGCCAGGTTACCCCAAATTAACAGCCATGGCTGCATAAGTTCTATCCATGTTTGGGACTACTTATCTTTGTGAACAGGTGTTCTCTGTAATGAACAATAATAAAACAAAGCAGCGCTCAAGGTTAACAAATAAACACTTGAATGACATTGTTAAATGTGCTGCTACTCAGGATTTGACACCTAATATCGATGCACTTGTGAAGGCAAAAAGATGCCAAGTTACAGGAGCCAGCAGCAGCAAGTAGACTGCAGGAATGCAGTGAGAGAGAGAGAAAAAAAGTGTGATGACACGAAATTTGTTTGCACTCATGAATACAGATCATTAAAAATAAGATTCATCTGGTTTCATATTAAAGATAATTAATATTGTGCAGTATGTTCTCAGCTTCAGTAGGCCCAGCCTAGTAGTTTGATCTGATGTAGTCTAATTTTATTACCCATGCACTGCTATAACTTTTATTTGTATTTCTTTTTTTATTTATTTCAAAGCAGTATGACTATTAAGGCGAAAATATTTTTTTCATAGCTCCCACTTGAGTTTGTTAATGTGGTGAGTTGCTTCAGGTATAAAACTGCATTCACTCAACTGTTAAAATAAACCAGTTGTTAACACATTCACCGTCAAACATGAAAATCTTTTTTTTTTCATTGTTTTAATGTGTTGTGCTTAGAAAAGATCCCTTTTCATCCATGATTATAATATGTAGGGTAGGCTAAAAATGTAGGCTGAATGATAAAGCATAGTACTGAAAAATAAAGCTAAATATTTGGAGTTGATTTGTAGTTACTGATCCGGCTCACCTGAGAACAGAAGGTCTGGATCCGGCCCCACAGCCAAACTGAGTTTGACATGCCTGATCTACACGTTTCCATGAGGCAAACCATGTTCGAGGACATACTTCTGCAGAGAATTTGGCAGAGAGAATCTACAGGGGAACTGTCCAGACCAAGGACATGAGGGGAGGAATTCATATGGAGCCAGTTGCAGTTCAAGAGTACTGCATTCTGAAAAATGTGAATTATTCACCATGTGGGTTTGTCATTCACCCTGATGCTCCATGGCTGGGTTGTTCCCCTGATGGAGTAATCTTCGATCCCTCTGAGAATCCACCATTTGGACTCTTAGAAGTCAAATGCCCCAACATTCAGAGTTATGTGGACTGCCCCTATCTGAAAATGTCAAGCGGTGCTTTGAAACTTCGGAGGCAACACAAGTACTGCTGGCAAGTTCAGGGACAGATCCTCTTGACTGGTTTAGAATGGTGTGATTTTGTTGTGTGTGCTCAGGAGGACACACTAGTTGAGCGAGTTTACAAAAATCAAGAAGTGATGCACACCATTAGAGAAAAAGCGGATCATTTTTTCTTTTACCATTACATACAAAAGTGTTTGCAGTAAAACATAAATACAATGATTACCTGTATAGTGTCAGATTAATTATCTGTTGTTCATTAAGAAGTGATTTGTTTGTTTTTTCTGTCAATGGATTAATTCCACTGTTTTTATGTCTTCCTTTAAGTGCAGACATAAAAAAAATATGAGAAGGATTTTTGATTCTCCAAGCCAAGGTTTATTACAGCAGGTTATTAAGACCAGTAATAATAAAGCATCAAAACATATTTACATATTTTCGATATTTAAATGCATACATTATAAAATTTGCTCCATGTCTTTACAAGTGGTCCATTCTGATAGTTCACAAGCAGACAAGATACAGTAAATAGCTGATTTATGCTGCCTGAAATAGACATGGGGATGACGGTGTCAAACAATTTGTGCTCCTTTACTTGTCGGATGCACCGTTCAACATGTACCCTGAGCCTGGCTACGGACTGTGTGTGTTTTACGTCATGTGCAGACATTCGTGTGCACCTTTTCAGGAAAACTGGCCTGTGGATCTTACATGGTACAAGATCGTCTACCAGGAAGCCCTTATCCACCATTATTGCCATGTCATGGGTAAGTAGAGGAATAATTCCTGACTGTCTGAACATCTCCCTGTCACTAATAGACCCAGCATAGAGTCCAGACACAAAGGTTATGGCACTATGGGGTGCCATTCCAATTAAGAAAGTAGGTTTGGAGTTGGTGACCCGTATCATCTGATGTGTTGCAGGTTCAATCAGTTCCCAGAAGGCCATCAGGTGGTTGTAGGTTGCAAACCTGCAAAGACAGTAGATGGATTATTAAGATACACTGATCAAAAACGAATCAGTCATATCCAGTATTTTTGTTCAGAAGCTCATCTTTTTAGATCATTTTAACTCTATTGTGCACACATTCCAGGCGGACATTTTAAAAATTCCTCAGATTCCCGACATAGTCCACTATAAAACTAGATATCTCAGGTTGTACATATAGGGAAATGATAATTCATGGCTCAAACTGAAGTAGACAGTTGGGGGAACATATTGATTCACTTCAATACCATATTCCTTGGTTTGTTTTATTTTAGAACCTCTATTACAGATGCTAATATGCCAGGAATGTCAGACAGGGTTCCCACACCTTGGTTAACATAAAATTCAAGGACCTTTCAATGACTTTCCAGGACCAACTTCCTCAAATTCAAGGACAGCACCTGCCAGCATTTACCTACTCTTACCCCTGAATATGTTATCAAAAAACGATGTTAATACAACGCAAATTCAAAAGACTGAATGTCATTTCAAGCCATGCATCCTGAAATTTTCTGTGCATGACTGGCAATTTAGCAATGCACATCTGAGATGACGACATTCACGTAAAATGGCTATAGTTGTTGAAGGATCAACAACTACCTACAGGAAACACTTGCTTTCGGTGCTGAACAAACAAACAAATTTCTCTACAGGAGAATGACCAAACTTTGCCAAGTAAAAGTCAGCATAGGCCCTGTAGAATCAATGTCATTTTAAATGAACTTGTGCTGGCAAAATAATGACACGTTGACAGTAGACAAATAATAATAATAATAACAATAATACACATATGCATATACACATACAGTACATACATAAAACAGAGGAGCAAAGCCATATAATGAGATTAGAACTATAGATTTCTAGAGAAATCTGGCGTGAGATGATTCTAGCATAGTTTTTAAATCTACTTAATAAAGAATAATATTCATTCATAAAGAGAACAGCTTTTTAACCACTCCACTTATGGTAGTGAATTTATGGAATCAGAGAAATTCGAACTGAAGTATAATGGTATCAAAAGAAAGAAGTTTGAGATTAATCCAGTTTCTAGTGTCCATGCAAAAACTTTGTAAATATTGAGATGGAAAAACATATGCTCCTGGGATTCATCTTCTGACTTAAAAAAGGTCCATTAATCCACATCAAGTTTAACTCTTCTTTCAAGAAACATGGCTACAGGATATATCTTATTTATTATTTTGAAATGAGTCTCTTTTACTTTAGAAGACATGAGCCATTTGACAAGCCTTTGTGGTTTTATAATTTTTATTAGGATGTTTCTTGAAAGAATATCTATTATATCTTTTGTCTCATACCATCAGTGATAATCTTGTTATTACACTTGAACTCAACAGTCATTCACTTTTAACATGGGCATCGAAACAGTCAACTCTGAATATAAAATGTTAAAGGAATCACTTTGCAGACTTTCTTTAAATCTTTATAACAACTCATATCAGATCATATTTTTTCAACAAAGGATGAGAAATTTAAAACATCATGGCAATCTTTTTCATAGCAATCTTTTGTAAATATTGACTTCCTTACCAACTGTGCCCTATTATTCTGTGACCGCGGTCTTCATCCATGTGAAATTTCAAACCCTCTAAAATATTCAAGGACCGTCAAGGACGGCTGTCTTTTATGCCTGTTTTCAAAAACTTTCCAGGGCCTTGAACTTATTTTTTCAGATTCACAAACTTTCAAGGATTTCAAGGACCCGTGGGAACCCTGTATGATATGATATTTATGTCCAATATAGTCCGACAGGCTATGCCAAGCTACCGTAGCCAACTCCGGTAGCATCCGACACGATACAGAGTACTCCAGCACTCAAAAGCTCCAATACTGTCTATAATCTAATGTTTAGTATTAGAATATATATTTTGTACAATATCGCTTATGAAAAATTATCAATTTTTACTCACGTGTACACTGAGTCGCGTCGTAGCGGGTGTACGGTCTCACTTCCGGGTTGGCGAAAATGCCGAAAATTGCTCATATATTCCATAAAAAGTTATCGGTTTATGTTCAAAAGTATCCACAATCAGAATAAAAACGAACAAAATAATCCACGACTGCTTCAGTTTCGCCGAATAGTGCGTTCTGGGGAGCTTGGCTTAGGTTAGCAAAGGTTAGCGGTTAGCTTATGTTGCTATGCTAGCGGACCCACATTGGAAATGAAGCGCGACTTTCCGAGGGCTCAATAAAAAAATATAATTGAGCAATCATGGCAAATGAGGGCTGGTTAGCTTCAGAAGGAAGTAAAGTATTGGTTAGAAGAGCTTCCAATCACTTGTAAGGCTCCGGCTTGTCTCTGTGGACTGATCAAGTTGGTGCACTTGCAGTCAACACGAGCGAGTGTGGCCAGGGTTGGCAGGTCGTGCATAAATATCCCGGCCAAAGTCAGTGTAAAATGCGCCCGTCAGAAGCCAAAAGTAGCCCAAAGTGTTAGAGTGTTAAAATTGAGACTATTTAAGTATTATATCGCCATCGATTGTTATTGTTGACTTGTAACTCCCGCGGTGGGCCAAGTCAAAAGTAGCCCAAAAACGAAAAACTTTGAAGGAGTTTCAAACAAGCCCAATTTGGAGTGAAAACCGCGAATCTGGCAACCAGGTTTAGATGGTATGTGCAGTATATAAAGAGCTGCAAATTCATATATGTCTCGAGGACGGTATGCCAAAAAGTATATTAACCTAAATATATTTTAGGAAACAGAATAGTCCTATATTACATATATTCTAGTTCTACATTAACTGTTCAAACATTATTCCATTTTTCCCTGTGCAAAAATAAGATTTCGCTACCACAATGCATTACTATTTTGCATAAACCAATCAGCTTCAAGTCGGCATATGACGCCCGCTGACGTTTCTAGGAAGTAAACAGGAAACTAACGAGCTAACTGTGAATGTCTTTGGACTGGCTTGATCAAATTTGACAATTAAGCCATCTTTTTTTAGTTATATTGTGCTGCATCTAATAAAGTATGGTTAGCAAACGCTTCCTTGTATCCATGTTAACGTTAGTGATTGTATCAATAAATTTACCTTGACAGACCACAAGCTATTACTTACTATTGAGATGTTTGTTTTAGCTAGCTAACTATGAAGCTGCTGTGTAAGTAGCATATCATTACATTTTTATTTTTATTCATCTTCCCCCCTGCACAGTGTCAATGAAAAACAAGGTGACAGGAGAGGTCCGCGTGAGGGCAGTTTGTCATAGGTCTATGAGGAAAAGTGAAAAGCCACATGACTTGAGAGTAGGATCAATGGTTACACACACACACACAAGTGTTTGTGTATATATGTATGTATGTATGTATGTATGTACAAACATGCACTAATCAGTCATAACAATTACTGTTTTTTCGCAAGATATTTAAATATGGCAGTCTGAACTAAAGAAGCAAAAGCAGCCTTAATCCTGTGGTCTTTGCTGAATAAGACTTCCAGGGACTTCACATACAGTTGTTCCTGTTCTGGCAAAACAAAATATCCTGTTCTCACTCAACAAAATATTGGGCGCAGTGGGGGGCGCAAAATTATTCTCATCTATTAATGGGGGGCACGGCAGAAAACGTTTGGGAACCACTCCTTTAATGTATAAGTGTATAGAAGTGTATAACCACTACATCAGATTACTGCCATAATATAAGCAAAGCTGATTAAATATTGAAGGTGTGGTCATCTCCAATCACACCCTTCACTAATCACATTGACTAAATCTATAGCATCAATAAAACATGGTATTTGGTGCCCAAGCTTTTGCATGTGCCTACATATTTTATCTCTCTACCTTCAGTGAATTAAAGTGGATGTGTACAGTCAACTAATTTGGGAAACTTTACCTGACTTATTTATTTTTGCTCAATTACTGCTGTTCAATAAAATGTTAACAGATATTTTAATATATTTTTTCTCCTTAGATGGTGTTAAAACACTCGAGCCCTGTCATTTTGGTGAGCACCCATTGCTCCTGTGTGGCAGGATGTGCCCTGTGCAATCATTTGGTTGCCCTTCTTTATCAGACTGCACACTATTCTCAGCTAGATATTCCTGCTGTACCCCCAGTCCAAAGCTGCACAGACACCGAGCAGCGAGTTACCTAGCATGTCAGTTTGTATGTCACATGTATGTTCATCCATATGTAGCCACCATTAAAACAGTGCTAAATGTGTCCCTACTTTTAGGGTGTGAAGCCGGGACCCGTTGGAGAAATGGAGGTTCGAAAACCAAGGAATTCAACTGCTGACTGTGTGAGGTTATATATATATATATATATATAAGTTATCTTTTAAACCTTATATTCAACATCTAATTAAAAAGCTTAGACTTTTGTTAGGTTTTTATTATAGAAATAAATCTTGTTTTTCTTTTATTGTAAAAAAGAAGTTAGTTGAAGCAACGTTCATGCCTGTATTAGATTATGGAGATATTTTGTATATGAATGCTCCTGTGCACTGTTTGAGCATACTGGACAGTGTGTATCATAGTGCTTTGCGATTTATAACAAACTGTCGACCTCTTACTCATCACTGTTTGTTATACACAAAAGTGAATTGGACTTTGTTGCAGGCACGACGTTTTGCACATTGGTATGTTTTTATTTACAAAGCACTAATTGGGAATTTGCCTAATTATTTATGTTGTCTTCTGAATAGAAGGCAAAGTCTGCTCAGTCTTCGTTCGAGTGAGTTTTTGCAACTTGCTGTTCCTAGAGCTCGAACAGAGCTAGGAAAGACTGCTTTTAGTTTTGCTGCTCCATACACATGGAACCGGTTACAGGCTGATATAAAAATCAAGGACCTTGTTTCTTTGAACAGATTTAAGACTCTGATAAAATCAGTCAGGTCCAGATCATCTGTGTGTGCGTGTTTTAATAAATTTTATGTGAGATTTTGAATGTATCTTGAATGTTGTAATTTGTGCTGCTGCTCGGTCTCTCTTGGCCAGGTCTCTCTTGTAAAAGGGATCTTGTATCTCAAGGGACTAACCTGGTTAAATAAAGGCAAATAAAAAAATAAAAAAATATTACCTTTGATCCATGTGATGTGTAATGAAGTTTAGATTATATTGTGGCAGTAATTTGATTTAATGGTTATACACGTTTTTGCTTTTAATATTTTTCAGAAGTTCACATTATAAAGCGTTTGGATGGAGAAATGCCCAATGTTGCCATGCTAAGAGTGTCAGAGGTCTATAAGAAGTTTTAGTCCTGTAATTGCCCCTCTGGTTACAACAATGGGCATGTGAACTGCAGTCCCATTAGTTGAATGTGCTTTTGGGCCTGTAGAGGCAGGGAGTGTGGTTTCATTCCATCATAAGCCAGCAGCAGTGAGAGAAATTGTGAACATCCCAGGTGCCCCCACTGAAGCACCCCTTGCTATCCAAAACTATAGGCTGGGACGATGAGAATGTGCGTATGTTTTGTGAGAAGAGGAAGAAGTGCATGTTAAGTCCCTGGAAGTGTGATTGAGCATGGGCCAGAGGATTGAAGCTGCAACACAGGAGCAGAGTTGATGTGAAGAATGGCATGGTCTGAGAAAGATGAGAGTAACATGTACAGCAGGCATGTGAAACATAGGGCCCGCGGGCCGGACCCGTCCCGTTGGATTATTTAATACGGCCCGGCATAAATTTCTGAGTATGTCAAAAAATGAAGCAAGTCTCTAGCTAATTTCTATCAAAAGTTGTGATTTTTAAAAAATGAATACAAATCAAATGCTCTCTCTGGTCGCTAGAGGGCAGTAAATGACAGCATGCAGCACTGACACGAGTTAAAGCTTCAGTCAAAGGATGCAATTCCGCTATGAAGCGATTCTGCTATGAAGGATAAATTTGGGTCCGTGGAAATGAATACGTTTTATCAATATCTCGTGCCAGGTTACCCCAAATTAACAGCCATGGCTGCATAAGTTCTATCCATGTTTGGGACTACTTATCTTTGTGAACAGGTGTTCTCTGTAATGAACAATAATAAAACAAAGCAGCGCTCAAGGTTAACAAATAAACACTTGAATGACATTGTTAAATGTGCTGCTACTCAGGATTTGACACCTAATATCGATGCACTTGTGAAGGCAAAAAGATGCCAAGTTACAGGAGCCAGCAGCAGCAAGTAGACTGCAGGAATGCAGTGAGAGAGAGAGAAAAAAAGTGTGATGACACGAAATTTGTTTGCACTCATGAATACAGATCATTAAAAATAAGATTCATCTGGTTTCATATTAAAGATAATTAATATTGTGCAGTATGTTCTCAGCTTCAGTAGGCCCAGCCTAGTAGTTTGATCTGATGTAGTCTAATTTTATTACCCATGCACTGCTATAACTTTTATTTGTATTTCTTTTTTTATTTATTTCAAAGCAGTATGACTATTAAGGCGAAAATATTTTTTTCATAGCTCCCACTTGAGTTTGTTAATGTGGTGAGTTGCTTCAGGTATAAAACTGCATTCACTCAACTGTTAAAATAAACCAGTTGTTAACACATTCACCGTCAAACATGAAAATCTTTTTTTTTTCATTGTTTTAATGTGTTGTGCTTAGAAAAGATCCCTTTTCATCCATGATTATAATATGTAGGGTAGGCTAAAAATGTAGGCTGAATGATAAAGCATAGTACTGAAAAATAAAGCTAAATATTTGGAGTTGATTTGTAGTTACTGATCCGGCTCACCTGAGAACAGAAGGTCTGGATCCGGCCCCACAGCCAAACTGAGTTTGACATGCCTGATCTACACGTTTCCATGAGGCAAACCATGTTCGAGGACATACTTCTGCAGAGAATTTGGCAGAGAGAATCTACAGGGGAACTGTCCAGACCAAGGACATGAGGGGAGGAATTCATATGGAGCCAGTTGCAGTTCAAGAGTACTGCATTCTGAAAAATGTGAATTATTCACCATGTGGGTTTGTCATTCACCCTGATGCTCCATGGCTGGGTTGTTCCCCTGATGGAGTAATCTTCGATCCCTCTGAGAATCCACCATTTGGACTCTTAGAAGTCAAATGCCCCAACATTCAGAGTTATGTGGACTGCCCCTATCTGAAAATGTCAAGCGGTGCTTTGAAACTTCGGAGGCAACACAAGTACTGCTGGCAAGTTCAGGGACAGATCCTCTTGACTGGTTTAGAATGGTGTGATTTTGTTGTGTGTGCTCAGGAGGACACACTAGTTGAGCGAGTTTACAAAAATCAAGAAGTGATGCACACCATTAGAGAAAAAGCGGATCATTTTTTCTTTTACCATTACATACAAAAGTGTTTGCAGTAAAACATAAATACAATGATTACCTGTATAGTGTCAGATTAATTATCTGTTGTTCATTAAGAAGTGATTTGTTTGTTTTTTCTGTCAATGGATTAATTCCACTGTTTTTATGTCTTCCTTTAAGTGCAGACATAAAAAAAATATGAGAAGGATTTTTGATTCTCCAAGCCAAGGTTTATTACAGCAGGTTATTAAGACCAGTAATAATAAAGCATCAAAACATATTTACATATTTTCGATATTTAAATGCATACATTATAAAATTTGCTCCATGTCTTTACAAGTGGTCCATTCTGATAGTTCACAAGCAGACAAGATACAGTAAATAGCTGATTTATGCTGCCTGAAATAGACATGGGGATGACGGTGTCAAACAATTTGTGCTCCTTTACTTGTCGGATGCACCGTTCAACATGTACCCTGAGCCTGGCTACGGACTGTGTGTGTTTTACGTCATGTGCAGACATTCGTGTGCACCTTTTCAGGAAAACTGGCCTGTGGATCTTACATGGTACAAGATCGTCTACCAGGAAGCCCTTATCCACCATTATTGCCATGTCATGGGTAAGTAGAGGAATAATTCCTGACTGTCTGAACATCTCCCTGTCACTAATAGACCCAGCATAGAGTCCAGACACAAAGGTTATGGCACTATGGGGTGCCATTCCAATTAAGAAAGTAGGTTTGGAGTTGGTGACCCGTATCATCTGATGTGTTGCAGGTTCAATCAGTTCCCAGAAGGCCATCAGGTGGTTGTAGGTTGCAAACCTGCAAAGACAGTAGATGGATTATTAAGATACACTGATCAAAAACGAATCAGTCATATCCAGTATTTTTGTTCAGAAGCTCATCTTTTTAGATCATTTTAACTCTATTGTGCACACATTCCAGGCGGACATTTTAAAAATTCCTCAGATTCCCGACATAGTCCACTATAAAACTAGATATCTCAGGTTGTACATATAGGGAAATGATAATTCATGGCTCAAACTGAAGTAGACAGTTGGGGGAACATATTGATTCACTTCAATACCATATTCCTTGGTTTGTTTTATTTTAGAACCTCTATTACAGATGCTAATATGCCAGGAATGTCAGACAGGGTTCCCACACCTTGGTTAACATAAAATTCAAGGACCTTTCAATGACTTTCCAGGACCAACTTCCTCAAATTCAAGGACAGCACCTGCCAGCATTTACCTACTCTTACCCCTGAATATGTTATCAAAAAACGATGTTAATACAACGCAAATTCAAAAGACTGAATGTCATTTCAAGCCATGCATCCTGAAATTTTCTGTGCATGACTGGCAATTTAGCAATGCACATCTGAGATGACGACATTCACGTAAAATGGCTATAGTTGTTGAAGGATCAACAACTACCTACAGGAAACACTTGCTTTCGGTGCTGAACAAACAAACAAATTTCTCTACAGGAGAATGACCAAACTTTGCCAAGTAAAAGTCAGCATAGGCCCTGTAGAATCAATGTCATTTTAAATGAACTTGTGCTGGCAAAATAATGACACGTTGACAGTAGACAAATAATAATAATAATAACAATAATACACATATGCATATACACATACAGTACATACATAAAACAGAGGAGCAAAGCCATATAATGAGATTAGAACTATAGATTTCTAGAGAAATCTGGCGTGAGATGATTCTAGCATAGTTTTTAAATCTACTTAATAAAGAATAATATTCATTCATAAAGAGAACAGCTTTTTAACCACTCCACTTATGGTAGTGAATTTATGGAATCAGAGAAATTCGAACTGAAGTATAATGGTATCAAAAGAAAGAAGTTTGAGATTAATCCAGTTTCTAGTGTCCATGCAAAAACTTTGTAAATATTGAGATGGAAAAACATATGCTCCTGGGATTCATCTTCTGACTTAAAAAAGGTCCATTAATCCACATCAAGTTTAACTCTTCTTTCAAGAAACATGGCTACAGGATATATCTTATTTATTATTTTGAAATGAGTCTCTTTTACTTTAGAAGACATGAGCCATTTGACAAGCCTTTGTGGTTTTATAATTTTTATTAGGATGTTTCTTGAAAGAATATCTATTATATCTTTTGTCTCATACCATCAGTGATAATCTTGTTATTACACTTGAACTCAACAGTCATTCACTTTTAACATGGGCATCGAAACAGTCAACTCTGAATATAAAATGTTAAAGGAATCACTTTGCAGACTTTCTTTAAATCTTTATAACAACTCATATCAGATCATATTTTTTCAACAAAGGATGAGAAATTTAAAACATCATGGCAATCTTTTTCATAGCAATCTTTTGTAAATATTGACTTCCTTACCAACTGTGCCCTATTATTCTGTGACCGCGGTCTTCATCCATGTGAAATTTCAAACCCTCTAAAATATTCAAGGACCGTCAAGGACGGCTGTCTTTTATGCCTGTTTTCAAAAACTTTCCAGGGCCTTGAACTTATTTTTTCAGATTCACAAACTTTCAAGGATTTCAAGGACCCGTGGGAACCCTGTATGATATGATATTTATGTCCAATATAGTCCGACAGGCTATGCCAAGCTACCGTAGCCAACTCCGGTAGCATCCGACACGATACAGAGTACTCCAGCACTCAAAAGCTCCAATACTGTCTATAATCTAATGTTTAGTATTAGAATATATATTTTGTACAATATCGCTTATGAAAAATTATCAATTTTTACTCACGTGTACACTGAGTCGCGTCGTAGCGGGTGTACGGTCTCACTTCCGGGTTGGCGAAAATGCCGAAAATTGCTCATATATTCCATAAAAAGTTATCGGTTTATGTTCAAAAGTATCCACAATCAGAATAAAAACGAACAAAATAATCCACGACTGCTTCAGTTTCGCCGAATAGTGCGTTCTGGGGAGCTTGGCTTAGGTTAGCAAAGGTTAGCGGTTAGCTTATGTTGCTATGCTAGCGGACCCACATTGGAAATGAAGCGCGACTTTCCGAGGGCTCAATAAAAAAATATAATTGAGCAATCATGGCAAATGAGGGCTGGTTAGCTTCAGAAGGAAGTAAAGTATTGGTTAGAAGAGCTTCCAATCACTTGTAAGGCTCCGGCTTGTCTCTGTGGACTGATCAAGTTGGTGCACTTGCAGTCAACACGAGCGAGTGTGGCCAGGGTTGGCAGGTCGTGCATAAATATCCCGGCCAAAGTCAGTGTAAAATGCGCCCGTCAGAAGCCAAAAGTAGCCCAAAGTGTTAGAGTGTTAAAATTGAGACTATTTAAGTATTATATCGCCATCGATTGTTATTGTTGACTTGTAACTCCCGCGGTGGGCCAAGTCAAAAGTAGCCCAAAAACGAAAAACTTTGAAGGAGTTTCAAACAAGCCCAATTTGGAGTGAAAACCGCGAATCTGGCAACCAGGTTTAGATGGTATGTGCAGTATATAAAGAGCTGCAAATTCATATATGTCTCGAGGACGGTATGCCAAAAAGTATATTAACCTAAATATATTATTAGGAAACAGAATAGTCCTATATTACATATATTCTAGTTCTACATTAACTGTTCAAACATTATTCCATTTTTCCCTGTGCAAAAATAAGATTTCGCTACCACAATGCATTACTATTTTGCATAAACCAATCAGCTTCAAGTCGGCATATGACGCCCGCTGACGTTTCTAGGAAGTAAACAGGAAACTAACGAGCTAACTGTGAATGTCTTTGGACTGGCTTGATCAAATTTGACAATTAAGCCATCTTTTTTTAGTTATATTGTGCTGCATCTAATAAAGTATGGTTAGCAAACGCTTCCTTGTATCCATGTTAACGTTAGTGATTGTATCAATAAATTTACCTTGACAGACCACAAGCTATTACTTACTATTGAGATGTTTGTTTTAGCTAGCTAACTATGAAGCTGCTGTGTAAGTAGCATATCATTACATTTTTATTTTTATTCATCTTCCCCCCTGCACAGTGTCAATGAAAAACAAGGTGACAGGAGAGGTCCGCGTGAGGGCAGTTTGTCATAGGTCTATGAGGAAAAGTGAAAAGCCACATGACTTGAGAGTAGGATCAATGGTTACACACACACACACACAAGTGTTTGTGTATATATGTATGTATGTATGTATGTACAAACATGCACTAATCAGTCATAACAATTACTGTTTTTTCGCAAGATATTTAAATATGGCAGTCTGAACTAAAGAAGCAAAAGCAGCCTTAATCCTGTGGTCTTTGCTGAATAAGACTTCCAGGGACTTCACATACAGTTGTTCCTGTTCTGGCAAAACAAAATATCCTGTTCTCACTCAACAAAATATTGGGCGCAGTGGGGGGCGCAAAATTATTCTCATCTATTAATGGGGGGCACGGCAGAAAACGTTTGGGAACCACTCCTTTAATGTATAAGTGTATAGAAGTGTATAACCACTACATCAGATTACTGCCATAATATAAGCAAAGCTGATTAAATATTGAAGGTGTGGTCATCTCCAATCACACCCTTCACTAATCACATTGACTAAATCTATAGCATCAATAAAACATGGTATTTGGTGCCCAAGCTTTTGCATGTGCCTACATATTTTATCTCTCTACCTTCAGTGAATTAAAGTGGATGTGTACAGTCAACTAATTTGGGAAACTTTACCTGACTTATTTATTTTTGCTCAATTACTGCTGTTCAATAAAATGTTAACAGATATTTTAATATATTTTTTCTCCTTAGATGGTGTTAAAACACTCGAGCCCTGTCATTTTGGTGAGCACCCATTGCTCCTGTGTGGCAGGATGTGCCCTGTGCAATCATTTGGTTGCCCTTCTTTATCAGACTGCACACTATTCTCAGCTAGATATTCCTGCTGTACCCCCAGTCCAAAGCTGCACAGACACCGAGCAGCGAGTTACCTAGCATGTCAGTTTGTATGTCACATGTATGTTCATCCATATGTAGCCACCATTAAAACAGTGCTAAATGTGTCCCTACTTTTAGGGTGTGAAGCCGGGACCCGTTGGAGAAATGGAGGTTCGAAAACCAAGGAATTCAACTGCTGACTGTGTGAGGTTATATATATATATATATATATATATATATAAGTTATCTTTTAAACCTTATATTCAACATCTAATTAAAAAGCTTAGACTTTTGTTAGGTTTTTATTATAGAAATAAATCTTGTTTTTCTTTTATTGTAAAAAAGAAGTTAGTTGAAGCAACGTTCATGCCTGTATGCCTGTATTAGATTATGGAGATATTTTGTATATGAATGCTCCTGTGCACTGTTTGAGCATACTGGACAGTGTGTATCATAGTGCTTTGCGATTTATAACAAACTGTCGACCTCTTACTCATCACTGTTTGTTATACACAAAAGTGAATTGGACTTTGTTGCAGGCACGACGTTTTGCACATTGGTATGTTTTTATTTACAAAGCACTAATTGGGAATTTGCCTAATTATTTATGTTGTCTTCTGAATAGAAGGCAAAGTCTGCTCAGTCTTCGTTCGAGTGAGTTTTTGCAACTTGCTGTTCCTAGAGCTCGAACAGAGCTAGGAAAGACTGCTTTTAGTTTTGCTGCTCCATACACATGGAACCGGTTACAGGCTGATATAAAAATCAAGGACCTTGTTTCTTTGAACAGATTTAAGACTCTGATAAAATCAGTCAGGTCCAGATCATCTGTGTGTGCGTGTTTTAATAAATTTTATGTGAGATTTTGAATGTATCTTGAATGTTGTAATTTGTGCTGCTGCTCGGTCTCTCTTGGCCAGGTCTCTCTTGTAAAAGGGATCTTGTATCTCAAGGGACTAACCTGGTTAAATAAAGGCAAATAAAAAAATAAAAAAATATTACCTTTGATCCATGTGATGTGTAATGAAGTTTAGATTATATTGTGGCAGTAATTTGATTTAATGGTTATACACGTTTTTGCTTTTAATATTTTTCAGAAGTTCACATTATAAAGCGTTTGGATGGAGAAATGCCCAATGTTGCCATGCTAAGAGTGTCAGAGGTCTATAAGAAGTTTTAGTCCTGTAATTGCCCCTCTGGTTACAACAATGGGCATGTGAACTGCAGTCCCATTAGTTGAATGTGCTTTTGGGCCTGTAGAGGCAGGGAGTGTGGTTTCATTCCATCATAAGCCAGCAGCAGTGAGAGAAATTGTGAACATCCAGGTGCCCCCCACTGAAGCACCCCTTGCTATCCAAAACTATAGGCTGGGACGATGAGAATGTGCGTATGTTTTGTGAGAAGAGGAAGAAGTGCATGTTAAGTCCCTGGAAGTGTGATTGAGCATGGGCCAGAGGATTGAAGCTGCAACACAGGAGCAGAGTTGATGTGAAGAATGGCATGGTCTGAGAAAGATGAGAGTAACATGTACAGCAGGCATGTGAAACATAGGGCCCCGCGGGCCGGACCCGTCCCGTTGGATTATTTAATACGGCCCGGCATAAATTTCTGAGTATGTCAAAAAATGAAGCAAGTCTCTAGCTCATTTCTATCAAAAGTTGTGATTTTTAAAAAATGAATACAAATCAAATGCTCTCTCTGGTCGCTAGAGGGCAGTAAATGACAGCATGCAGCACTGACACGAGTTAAAGCTTCAGTCAAAGGATGCAATTCCGCTATGAAGCGATTCTGCTATGAAGGATAAATTTGGGTCCGTGGAAATGAATACGTTTTATCAATATCTCGTGCCAGGTTACCCCAAATTAACAGCCATGGCTGCATAAGTTCTATCCATGTTTGGGACTACTTATCTTTGTGAACAGGTGTTCTCTGTAATGAACAATAATAAAACAAAGCAGCGCTCAAGGTTAACAAATAAACACTTGAATGACATTGTTAAATGTGCTGCTACTCAGGATTTGACACCTAATATCGATGCACTTGTGAAGGCAAAAAGATGCCAAGTTACAGGAGCCAGCAGCAGCAAGTAGACTGCAGGAATGCAGTGAGAGAGAGAGAAAAAAGTGTGATGACACGAAATTTGTTTGCACTCATGAATACAGATCATTAAAAATAAGATTCATCTGGTTTCATATTAAAGATAATTAATATTGTGCAGTATGTTCTCAGCTTCAGTAGGCCCAGCCTAGTAGTTTGATCTGATGTAGTCTAATTTTATTACCCATGCACTGCTATAACTTTTATTTGTATTTCTTTTTTTATTTATTTCAAAGCAGTATGACTATTAAGGCGAAAATATTTTTTTCATAGCTCCCACTTGAGTTTGTTAATGTGGTGAGTTGCTTCAGGTATAAAACTGCATTCACTCAACTGTTAAAATAAACCAGTTGTTAACACATTCACCGTCAAACA